>NW_009258669.1:1118060-1159689 GCF_000687185.1 Egretta garzetta
TACTAGCATTGTGACTTTCAATATCACAGGAAATGGAAGCCAGAAATACTTTTATTTCACTTAGGGGCAGATCATGGCTGCAGTATTGGGGCCACACCTAAGTTCTTTATGGAGAATAAAACTTGTGCCTATTGTCCTGACATTAGATAGGCAGACCCATTGGAACATGACTATATTTTTGAACCATGAGAATTTTACTAAAATGTCTAATGCAGACACTTAGAAAGTCAGGAAAACAACAGGGAAAATCAGCACATGCCAAAGCTAATGGTATTTCATTTCCCTTAATGGAAAACGTAGTTTTCACTGACATGGTATGTCCTGATGCTGTCAGAAAAAAACAATCAACCTTTTTCTTTAGTGGAGTTCAATAAGAGGAGAAATCATGCTTTCTCATTTCTACAAAGGACATTTGTAAGTTAATTGTGGTAGAATGATGTGTGTCAATACAGAAGCAAAGAACATTAGGAGATACAACTGGCTGATGCCAAAATGACATGGAATGTGTAACACTGGGAGGGTCAGAGTATAGATTACTGAGGCACTTCGGGGAAATCTGAAGAGAGGGAAAACTACTTACAGTGAAATACACAGCATCGTAAAGAAAAAGTCTTCTCAGATCCGATGCCTATCTCTTACCTGTTGATTTCAGTTGCCTTTTCTTCTTTTATTTACTTTGTATGCCAAACTCTTTCTGATATGAGGAAGTGGAATTGTGAAAAACTTACAGTATGTTACCCCTGCAAATTGTAAAGAACAGTCTTTTGCTTTTTTATAAAATACGTCAGTATTTAAGACTGGTAAGACAAGAACCTGCATTAATTTTAATATTCATAATTCAGCAGACTTCATACATACCATTAAATAAATAGTATAGAGGCAGGCTACAGCCCTAATAGAAAAGGCAAATAACACACAGATATTGGATGGAATGTAACAAATTTAAGACAAGTCTGCTGGTTAACAGCAGTACACAGCATGAATGTTAGAGAAACAACATGCCTCTGTGACTACAAGTAGAAATGCTTGGACATGGATGAGCATATAAGGAAATCACTGACAAATGAGGAGATTGTGGATTGCCTTCTCAGACGGTATAAATCAGGTTGCAACGAACCCTGTGAATATGACCCATGAATTTAAAGACTTTTTTTTAGCTTACAATTTTTTTTATTCTTACAAAGATAAAAACAAAGCATGCACAACAAAGAAAACACCCATGTAGAAATATAACCTTAATATTGTGTTATAGCAAGCATCATACTGTAGTTACACTTTTCTCTAAAATGACTAAAATGTAATCCACTTGACATTTATCCAGTATTATTTTAACTGTGAACTTCTAAGAGCAGATTCATTTAAGCCTTGTGCAGATTGGCTTATTTTTTTATTGCTAATCATTATTTCCATTTTTTTGCAGGATTTACTGTTTACAGTTTTTTTCCTCAGCAACATGTCCCTGCTTATTGTAACTATTTGACTATTTTATCAAATACAATTGATATTCATGAAAAAAAGTTAATCTGCACTGTAAGATAAATAAGGCAAATAACATTTTCAAGAACATCTTAATCCAAATTTTCAAAAGGGTTTCAAATCCATTACTTCCAAAGTGATTATGTGCATAAATTTCTACTTTTATTTGGTAGTAGTAATTTTCAGACATATGTAAGAATCTAAATGCAGAAATACAGAGAAAGGTTTTAGGGGCAAATGAAGCATGCACTGAGAAATTAAAAGCAGGCCACGTATTCAGAATTATACTGGGAAAGCTGCTCACCACCTGAACTGAAATTATGTGTCTGAGCTCTGGTTTGTAAATCCTAAGTATTAGTCCTGGTTCTGAAAAAAAACCCGAAGCTGGGGAGAAGCTGACCTGTCTATTGATTTATTTCTTATGATTTGAAACCAATGAGTTACAAAAACATTGCAAGGAAGCCTCTTACAATGCTTCTTTGTATTTTACACTTTTTATTGGAGTAGTAAACAATATTTGATTTTTGTTCCTCTAAACAAAATTAGTCATAGATATCCATCTTCCCAAACTATAAAGTAATTACATATGTAAAGATATTACATAAAAATATTTGATAAATTGCTGCCTTGTTCTCATTTGTTTTCAGGCACTCCTTATCTGTATTTAGATTCAGAAGGAGGCTAGATACTTCCATTTGAATTACGCTGTATTTAGTGCTAAAAGTACTGGCACTGCCAAAAATTAATATAAGGTTCCCTGAGTACAGAATTCTCCAAACACCCAAATGTTACCTCTAATTTCAAACACTGTCTTTTCTCCTTGCAATCAGTTCTTTCTTTTTTACATCAGGAGCCACAGAAATCAATGGAGGTGACTTATACTCCAATTTTGGACAACAAAGTTATCCCCTTACACACCCTTCCCTAAAAGTGCACCTTTGCAATCACCTGTACGAAAGTATTTTCTGTAGTAGCAAGAGTTGTATTAAAGCAAATGTCACTATAAGGTCCTCTGTTCATGTTTCCTCAGAGGGGTTTTATATGGCGTCTTTCCATGTAGAAAGTTAGCAAACTCTTCTGTCCACACAGGGGTGTGAAAGCCTCGTACACCTGATGTGACAAGCTAATAAAAGCTTCTGGCTTCTATGGCAGTATGAACATGAAACAACAAAAGCTGATTCTGAATTTTAGCTCCAATCCTCAGCAAGAGGTAGAGGCCTCATCTTCAAACAGTGCAGTCCTACAGAAAGTGTACAGTACTTTCTAATCAAAAGTTCTTTCCAGGCAGATTTAAAAAGAAATATTGTTGCTGGCCATACAATAAGTTATCTGTAACTCATCTTAGAGATCTTCACCTCAGAAAGCAAGACAGATGCTGAAAATTTTTCAGTATAAAACTGCTGGGAAAATGGTTTGCCTAAGAATTTCACCTTACCAAAATCATGTTTGACAGGTATTACATATCAAACCTTTACCATTGTAGAGGAAAGAGCAGTTGTCTGGTAAGACTAACTCCAACAAAACTTGGAAATCACTTAAGTTATGATTAAAAAAGACTTAAAATAAACCAGAGCCTGAGGTATGGGAGCCACAAACCTTTAAACGTTTAAAGCCAGGACAAACATCACTCTTCTCGGTATTACAACCAATTCAACTATACGGAAAGAAAACAGTAACTTGCATATACTTGGAGCATATTTCCCAGAAAATATGGCACAATTAGATCAGAAAACAGCAAAAGAGAGAGAAGCGATCACATCCATGTTGTAATGGTTTCTTAGTTCTCAAACATTTTTTTAATCTCTCTTCCAAACTGTATCCAGTTTTTCATTTCCTTTTTAAAAAGTTGTACATCAGAATTAGTCAGTCTCATCAATTAATCCTCAGGATTAATTTATTTCTTGTTTTTACTTTCATGCTGTGTTGATAGCTGACCACTCATCATTTATTGTGTACTCTGGCTATTAAAGTATAATTCAAAACAAATCCATCAGGTAGATTTTATTGAACATTTGCTACATTGGTTTTATTATATTGATTTTGTAGCTTTTAGTCAGTGTGTCACATGGTCAAATAACTTACAGCATCCAAATATATCTATTTGCCTTTCTTGATTAAATTTATTTCAGCAAAGAATAAAATAATATTTGTTTGAGAAGCTCCATTTTCCATATAAGAGTATAAGCTGAATTAAATTTGTATGCTTCAAACTGTTTACGAATGTTTATTGCAAGAGCTTTTTCATTATTTGTGTGGATCTCTCTAGCCCAGCATTATTTATACCATCCTCTTTGGTTGTTTCTTGCTTTTTCTGTGAGGTTTTTTTCTTTAAAGTCAGCATAATGTTAATATTCTTCTCCTTTTTTAGAGGTTTTATACTTCTCTTTTAGAACTGTGGGATGCCAATTACTCCAGCCCAATGATATAAAAAATATTTTTATTCCCTTCACAACAAACACCTTCCCCAGTGATTACTGAAATTTATATCACTCAACCTACCTTAGCAACTTACTTTATTTCAGAACTCATCTGTATCAGTTGCCATTTGGCAAATTATTTCTTATTCATTATATATTTCCCATTAATTGTATATTAAAATATGATAAATTATACAGTATTGCTTTTAAATTTCTAGTTCAATTCACAGCTGACCAAAGATGCCTTATCACCGAAGTTTCTTGATTTTACGTTGAGAGGAGCTGGACTTCAACACACCTTGTAGGTGTTTTCAGTGGGCAGTTTTCCTCTACTTTGTTCTCTTAAAAATGCAGGAAAGGGAATTTGGAATTCAGAATTAAGTCTATTTTTGAAGAAGACAATATGATCTGATGGAGTGATTACACAGCTAAGATGCAAAAGAGTCATTCAAACAGCTGGAGAAAACCGCCCCAGGAATGCACATGGCTGATATCCTCTTCTCCTTTTAAACACAAGCCGATCTCATGAAGCTGTTCTAAGTAGTCCAGTCCCTGGCTGAGAGAAAGACTGCAATTTGGCAGTATTTAAATTTAAAGTATTTAAAAGATGATTTAAAGAAAAGGGGAAAATTAAATTACTAACCAAATTGATGATCTCTGTACCTCAGTTGATGGAGTTAATAAGAGATTAAGAAAATGAGATTACGCGTTAGTGAAGTTGAAATGGAAGTGAGTAGTGTAGAAGATCTATATTCTCCAGAACAAAGATTTTCCAGAGAATAAACTGGAGTCTTTGAATAGCAATTGTCTAAATGAATGAAACAACAAAGATTGAAAGTAGATGGATTGGAAAATGAAAGCAGGAGAAACAATCTGTTGTCTTGACTTGCCTGAAGGAGAGGGGAAAATAAGAACAGAAGAATTAACAGATACCTCTTCAATTAAATGTTTATAGAAAATGTTATGGCTTCATCCTTTGTCATGCAATGAACAGTGAGCAGAGCACCTGGTGGCCTCCACAAAGCAATGATAATAAAGTTCCTTAATTATAGTAATACAGATAAGCTGTTACAGCTGGCTAGACTGAATAAAAGTCTGATTTATAATTCAGATAAGTATTGCTATTCCTTGATTGCAGTATGAAAATACAAAGGAAGCAGAATCCACAGAAACTGAGAGGAAGCTTTGGGACTGTAAAATTGAGTGCTTGTCTTTAAACTGCTAAATTTGAAATTAATGCGGGTGAAACCAGACTGTTTCTTTTATAGCACCGAAAGATTATCAGTCTTGATTTACGCAAGAGAGGAATAAACAAGATCACTATAAAATGGAAGGAGTGATATCCCTGAACGTCCCAACATACCTGCTTAATAGTCCTCACAAGAGCAAAGAGTCCACAAGGCCCATTCTCAGGATTACTTCTGAATTTTATCCAGACAGCTTAAATGACATTTTAACAGATAATACCCATTCAGTACAGAAGAGTTACTTGCATTCTCTCACCTGCTTTAATCTTTAATATTAAATATTTTAAATATTGTGATTCTTCTTTCTCCAATGTCTCTCCCCTTTTGGGGTGGTGGGGAAGGCTACATACCTGGCATACATTTCAGTAGGCTCCTGGACTCCTACAGACTATGTGCACACACACATACCTGCACATACATATGCCTACGCTTGCACAATCACTACACACACACAGAGCACACACACACACACACACAGAGACACACATACACAGAGTCTCTTTCATGAACATTGTCTGGCATTATTTTAAGATGAAGCCTGCAGTGGAGTGCTGTGAGTTCAGAATCCCACAAGCTCAGACACTCACCGTCCAGTATATTCACTGGAGAGCAGGAGATTAAACTACAAAACCACCATGTAAAAAGGAGGTTTTCTCCATAATCCATTGTTGGCTCATTTTTAAAATCAAATAACGATATGGTTGCCCATGCCTACCTAATTGCATGAACTGGACACCTAATCCTGGAAGCAGTTTCTTCTGCCACTGAACCTCAACCTTACAGAGAAACTTTCGTTAGAGCTTTTATTAGGCATCTAGGCGGGAGAGAAAATTTCAGCACATCCACCTCTTAGCATTTCCTCTTAGGCATACTCAGGCTTTTGGTGCTCAGTGTGCTGGTTTCTGCGAATGAATTTTTGAGTGTCTAAGTCTGCCCAAATTGCTGTAGGGAATTTAATCACTTGAACTCAACATTGTGAATTTTACTTGTAAGAAAGAAATCTAACTTGAAGGCACAACAGTAAAAAGCATCACAACATCTAATCCCCTCCTGGTATTTGATCCAAGAGCTTCACAAAATCATAGAGTGGGAATTATCAAGATGAGCAGGAATTATCAGGACTAAGTCTGTTAGTCCTGCCTCTTGTATGTTCACAAGCTGTCTATTATTATTATTGCGTAGTGTAACCTGTTTCAGTTATATGTATTTTCATTTGCAACTATATTTATCTAAGATTTCTATCTAAGAATGATGCAAGTTGAATAAAATATTTTTTCCTTAGAAATAAGTGGAATAATTATTCTGTATTGCAGTTTCTGCTGACGAATCTCCTGGTAGGGGGTTGAAGGAAAGAACATCTTTCACTGTGGTAACTGTGGCAGTTGCCATGTAGATAAAACAGCTGGAAACATGATCAGATTCTCCCAGGCTAGTTCCTCAGAGAGATGTCTCTAAACAACTTATTGTGAGCTTTGTCCTGGCATGGAACCAGGTACTGCAATTGCATTCTCAAGCTTTATACCTTGTCATATGTTAAACCTCTCCAGGTGGCAGATAATATTATATTCATTAATAATTCCTTCTTCTGCTCTCTATGTTAACAATAAATTGCTGAAAGTCTTCCTGACAACCTTAGAAAATAGAAGAGATCAATTATATACAAAGTATTTTAAAATGTCCATACTGGGGTTTCAGAGAAGTGGAATTGGTGCACCTCAAAGACTGGTATAAACATGAGGATTTTTTTTTTTGAAGAAGAAGAAGAAGAAGAAGAAAGCAAGTGGACAGTTAAGCAAGTGAAAGCAAGTGAAAGTGTCTGCCAATAACGATCTCCCCTGCATTCCTGTCACATGCTGGATTTTGCTAGAACCTCCCCTCTCCAAACAAATATGCACATCAAAAGGATCAAAGAGCTGGACAGCCTTTGGAAGGGCATGGAGCAGCTTGTATCCCTTGATGGGCCAGAAGATCATGAAGAAAAAGGAATCACCATATTGCCACTTCTAGATGTACAAACTGGACTAAAATATCTGTATAGACATGATCATTGCAGTAAGGATAGAACAATCTGAAAGACCAATACATATGGGCTCTTCTATTGTGCAGGAAAGCAGCTCAAAAGCCTAAAGAAAACACAATCCTCCAGAATACATAGTCCAGATTGCAAGTGTAAGACATCCCAGATAGAATGCAAAATGTAGAGCATATTAGTAAGCATGCAGTCCATTTTGGAAAGGAGAAAACCGAGATGGTGCAGTCTTTATGTAATAGTACAGTTTTAAAGCAAAACAAATGTTAGAACTTGTGAATCAGGTTACTCCAAACACACTGTAACAAATATCACAGTGCATTGTTTGTCGAAATTATGTATATTTTTGTAGGGTATAATTCCAGTGATCTGATGTCTATGAATTGTGTTTGCAGTTAGATACACCAAGTGTTCTTGAGCAATTCTGGAGTTTAGCACCATACCAATAATGGTATATGTCTCAACAGACCCTCAACCTTTGGTAGCATCCTGTCATTTAAATCACAATATCTGGAAGTGCAGAACTGTGATAGGCAACATTCACTGGGAGGCACAAAAAGTCTTGCAGATCACTGAGTCATCTCTGCTTCCTCTATAAGCTATTTATTATGCTGATCCTAAAACGTATATGATATGCCACAGAGACAATGTATGTTTGTGTCAGTTCATCCTTTACACATTGCCTTTAATTCGGCGGAACACTAAAGCTGATGGCTCAGTTGTACATTTGAACACTGACTTTTCAGTAGAAAACATACTGCTGCTTTTATGCCCCAATCAAATTATACTGACAGACCACTGAGATAGGAGTTTTAGCAGTAATAATTCCAATAAAATGTAAGAGAAAGTTAAACATACATTATCATGATCTGGTCCTAGAAGACACTGAGGAAATGAATTAGACACACATCAGCTAATTTAATTACCGTTTTTAAAGCTTCACTAGTTCTTTTATCCTTTGTGCTTAATAAGCTTTTATAACAGTTTTGTATTATCTCCAAATTATATTTTTCTTCTCTATTTTTTGTTGAAGCTATGAAGTAACTAAAATATTTTGTTTCCATTATACAACTATTTTTTTTAAAAAAATTCTTACAGTGTCTCCTTACCATGATATTGTTTGTCTGAATAGCTAATAAATAAGAAGAACCTCTTCCACAGGACCAATATTTCTCACTTCTTTATCTTCAGCTCTTTAATACAAAAAAAAAAAAGGGTTGATACTCTAAATTCCTGAGGAATTCAGAGAGTTTATGAGCCTTAATGCCTTGAGAAGAGGTCAGGATCCTGCAATGTAAAGTCCTAATATTCAAATATTCTTAACATTCATCTGATATCACATGAATCCTTCTATGCTTGGTAAAATTCTTCACAGAGCTTGTATTTTATGTGCTTTTTCCAATATCTGCTCAAGAACAAAGGCAGAGCCTTGCTGTAGAGATTTTCTTTCAGGTGTGCTGCTCTTTAAATGGGAAATCATACTCCAAAGAATTTTAAAACATGAAAGTTGTAAGTGAGAATGCTAATGGAGAATATGTATTTTGAAGCAGACCTCCTTTTCAGGGTTAGAAAGTGAGAAACTGCTGGTTTCTGGTGATACTGCTGTTACATTGCATGACAGTTCACAAGTAAATTTGTAAGCCCAGAGTAACATCACTTCTTTCAAGGACATTCCTCAAGATTTATCCAGTGTCACTGAGATCAACACTAAGATTTTAGTACATTCCCAAAGGAAGTGCTCCAATTGTCTTCAGGTAAAGCCCAGAAAGAAATGCTACCCATAATTAAATAGTTTAGAGGGCAGTTTCACTGAGGTATAAGGTTATGGGTCTTCTGCCCAGCATAACAAGGGAGAGATACCTAGTAGAACATAAATATTACATTTACAGAAGTAGAAGTCAGTTTAACAGGGTGGGGTTTATTATTTTGTTTTCATCTCATAATTATTGATGGGGTTTTGTAAAAATGTAATCTTCCTTGCTAAAGTTATTTTCTGTAATTTTCATGTTATTAGTTTGTATTTTTAAAAGCATCTGGCAAAATCTGAAGCAATCCTGCTTACATATCATAAACATAGCCACAGTGCATACCATATATGAACCTAAAACATTAAATAAATAAATAATAAATAAATAAATATAAATGTCTGCCAGGTTCTTTGGCTTACAAGAATGCATCCAAATGCCTTTACTGCTTACCTACCTGTTCAAACTTTGATGCCAAAAGTGACTTAGATGCTGACATCTCTGTTTGTGACCTTTGTTCTGTCTAAAATTGTCTGAGCTTCACAGGCAATATGTTCTTTCTATCATGATATTGCAATGAAGATCCCACTCCATTGGACATACTATCTGATACTTAATGTGTTTTTATTTCACTGCATAGCAAAGGAGCATTGGTACTTTGATTTAAAACACATATACGTGAGAAGGGCTTGCTTGTCTTCTACCTATTACCACAGAAATAAGAGACTTTAATAACAGGCCTGATAGAAGCCAGATTTCCCTATTTCCCAGTGATCCATGTGGAAGTCACAGTCCAGAAATCCCATTTGAAGCTGATTATAGACTGTATTACAGGCCTATGAAAAACCTTGCAAGAGCAAACACTACTGTGAATCCTATGGTAAAGGCAGCCAGGTAGCTCCTGTCACTCCTTCTATGACTCTGTGTTCTACATCAGGAGGTTTTTGCATAAAACTCAGAAATACCCAGAACTAAAGCAGGACTGAAAACATACTTTCTTTACAATAGCTTCACAACAGTGGAAGAAATGCAAGCATCTTCAATTTTCTTTGGCATTTTTTTGTTTCCATCTTCATTCATCTCCTACATAAAGTCTGTGAGCTGGACAGGGAGGTTTCAGTAGCACCCACACACATCATAAAGGCACAATACACCAAAATAATAAAGGCCATTTCATGCTATTTTAGTTCCACAAATACTACACTTTATTCCTGTATATTCAGTAGTTTTATGGATAACATCACAATCAGTGCTGTCATCCTGAATACTCTGAGAGTTTAGAGCAGAAGAGAACGGGATTATAGCTGGAATGATTTGGGGGTGCAAAGAGCACTGATCAGGCTCTCCACAAAGTCCCACTGACTTCCTGGTCCTCTTTTTTATCATTGTACTGTGTATGTTTTTCATTTTTCTAATTCAAATGATATTTTAACAAACCCCCTATCCCTGAGTTTGATGTTCAGAATAATTTCATGGTCTGCCTCAAAAATGAAGTCATGTTCCAGAAATGTAAACTGCAACATTTAACCAAACATACTGGAGTCCCTGCCAAGATAGATTTTGTGTCCACAGATTTTGGGTCCTTGGCAACAGTGGCAACAGTGAAAAAGTGTGATGTTTAAACAGTTATTTCTCCAACATGGTCAGAATAAAATATGTAACAACCCATCCAAGGAGTATTTCTGGTCTTTCTTATGTTTTTTTCCTAGATATTAATAGAATAAATGTGGCCAAAACTATTTTAGTCTTCCTTGATTATCAGTCACTGGTATCATTGCAGTCAGAAACACATAGCTTTAAAACCATAAGCCAGAGGAGAAACAGCAAAGAGGTTTCCTTTCAAAGAGCCTTAAAAAGACTGTAATTATTTGGAATCATTAAATCTTTTTTACTATCTTTCTCTTAGATGAAAGCTTTTAAAACCCAGTTATCTGGAAAATGAATATTCATATAATGAAATAACAGCCAGAACTACCAGGAATGAATCCTGTATGTTATCTTTTTGGTTTCTTAAACTCAAAATGTAACAGATTGTCAAAGGCAAGGAACACGTGTGCTAACTTTTTCATTTAATTGGATCTTTCTTGCAATGAATAGAGCTGTCTGAAAGGCTTTTTTTTTGTGCATTGAGAAATGCAAACAGACAGAAACAATAATGTTGCCTTTTCAGTAAAAACAATAACTCAAATAACAAGATGAAACATTTTGCTAATGTTGAAACTGCCATTGTTTCCAAAATGGTATTTCTTTCTCTGTTTTGAATCTTCTACTCACTGTCACTTTGTTGATATTATCATATAAATAATTATATAGAGAATGCAGAAATCAGAACAAATTATCAAACAATCATAACATGATCTGGAATTCCTTGCGAGAAATGTCTTTTAGTTTCTCCCAGAGTTTCATTGTGTAAGAGACTTCTTCTGTGTTGAAACCAGAAGCGTGAACTACATAACCAGTTATTCAGGATTCTTGTATTTTCTCTGAGCTGAAAAATTCACTTCCCATATATACATATATAACTGTAGAATGATAGGTATAGATATATACTGACGTGTGGATCTCTCAAGTTCTTACTTACCTGATGTTTGAGGTTTTGCCTGCTATGTCACCTAGTAGAGGAATGGAGGAGGCAGGTTTAGTAACAAGGGGAGAGGCTGCAGACTTTGTTAGGGGAATAGCTTCCAGCAAAGATCCTTTAAACCTGGTATCTTGTTACCCTTGGCTAACATACAGTGCCATTAAATCTTCCCAATTTTGTGATTTTGTTGTCAAGATGCAGCTGGTCAGTGACCCTTGCTGTGGGAAGGCTGGAATGGTGAAGTGGAGCCCAAGGGAGCCTATAGCATACGGAAGTGGTATCCTCCAGCTGAGTACAAAGTTGCTCTAAAACCTACAGCAGCTTTGATGCTGTAGTTCCCTTCCTGGGGAGTGGTGGTGTAAGGAGTCCCCTTAGAAGGTACCTGGCAGCAGCACTTGGTCTTCTGCTTTGGGAGCACAGCTCTCCCAGGAGCTGAAATAATTGTCTTCAAGTGCTGTACAAGGAGAGAGGACAGTGTGGTCCTCTCTAGCTGTACCTTTAAGTGTGGGAAAGTTAGGTTATGTGATAAAAGCTCATCTGCATACCCACAGGGAAACAACAGCCAATGTGGAAGCCCAAGAATATCCTGCCTTGCTTACTCCAGGCCCATTACAGGACCCATCAGCCCATCAAATGCCCATCTTCACAAGCCCAGAAAAGCCCAGAAGCACAAACACAAGTGGCACCCCAAGCTAAGGACTCAGAAGGGACACCTTGTTTTGGTTCCTGCCAGAGATGTTCCAGGAGAGCTTCACTGCATTGTCCAGGCATGAAACAAAGACGAGTCAATTTCAGAGTGCTTTTCGGACTGAATTGTCACTGCCTAAGGGAAAAGGGACACATTACACCATGCAGAGGAAGAACATTTTGGGAAAAGACTACTTATGGGATGTGTAGGGCAGGAACCACAGTAAGGGAAAGGGCTGGATTTAAGTGATTTGGGAGGAACGAGAGTGGGTAAGTGTGTAAGTAGTTTGCTGGTCAGTACACTTGTCTCACCATGCCATGCACCTGAATAATGCAGTCAGGTCTATCTGTGTGTAAAATTAAAACATGGAGCTGCAGCAATTTCAGGTCTCTTGAGCTGTCATCTGGCATGACATATTTTTCTCCTAACAGTACCAACTACAGTCATATACCTATGTTTGAAGGCATATATGTGTGACTCACTTTCCTCAGGTTGCAATAGAGTAACTTGTGGACAGCTTATACGAGAGTCGAGATCTGAGACAGTAAACACAGAAATTGTTTCTGTTTGCACCCATTCTGGGGAACAAGATACATATCTACTGGAAACAAAAGGAGAACTGCACTAAGAAATTGCACTACTCTATTGCAAACATTTACATGCTGAAAGGACAAAGGTTAAAAAAAGTTCAAAACAGGACAAAAGAATTTATAATATTTGACAAACCTAGAAAATTATAGAGGGTAATATAAATGTACATTTTTCTCTAAAATGGGGGAGGGAGGACTGTACTGGCCTTGTGAAATACTCCATGTCTTAGACAGCAAATGCTGTTTCTGTAATCCATCTCTTCCTTTCACCGCCTTGTGTAAACAGGTGTCTCTTGCAGAGTTAATCAAGATGGTTAACTAGTTGCCCCTCTCAGCCACATACCTTTTGGTAAATGTTCTTTATGGATTGACCTGCATATTTTGAAAAGAAAATGCAAGACCAAACCAATACTTTTTAGCGCCTTCCCTAAACTCGTGCTGTGTTTCTAGGAGAGACAGTTGTTCTTCCACAGTGTACCAGCAAGTGATCAGAATAGCTGACTCTCTGCTGCATAAAGAAACAAGAAATATACCACAGAAGATTACATATACCAAGAGGAAATTACAATACCTGAGCTCATCTAACAGATCGCTGCTGCTGGAAAGGATGTTAGACTGGTTCAATCCACATAGTGTAATTTATCCCCAGTGGAATACATATGCAGCAGCAATGAAGCGCACTAAATGTCCTCAGTTAAATCATAGAATCATAGAATCGTTTAGGTTGGAAAAGACCTTTAAGATCATCAAGTCCAACCATTAACCTAACACTGCCATTAGTCATTGTATCCAAATTTATAACAGAAATGTGAGTCAGGCTGAATGGCATTTCTTATAATCTGTAGACTGGATTTTTTTAACTTTGTTTTAATACTTAAAAGAGACTGGCTTTGTCAGATTCAGGAGTTTTCAGACACAGAGAAGACTGGTACTTTTTTTTTTTCATGTTAAGTTTTTCAGGAAAAATAGTTTACTGACTAGATCTTAATCTTAACAAAGTTAACCTTTATGGATTGTAGACAAAGCTCTGAAATACATTTCAGGAATTTTTATCATGTTCTTGTTTTGCTCATTACTAAACACATAATAATACATAAAAAAGCAACAAAAAATGCTCACAGCACTTAGTAGTACTGCCTACTACTATTTAGTTTTACACAGCACAAAACTCTTCATATCAGGTATGCTTATTGTGGATATTGTAAGCTCAGGAGGCCACAATGCTGTTTCAGAACTGAGCTTTAAGGTAATATAAATGTTAATAAGGTAATAGTTATATTCTTGGGTATATTCTACTACTTGTTCTCCTTCCCTAGTTATCCTTATTTCATTGAGCTCAACATGATGACACAAAAGACAGATTACATTTTCAAGGATACATCTCATAAATTTTCAAATGCATGCAGTTGTTACATCATACTGATTTGGGCAATACCACAAATAACCAGTAATGCCTAACAGACCAATCACTTTCTTTATCCCCTGTCCTTTTGTAATTCCTTACATTCATCAAAATAATGGCCTGCATGCAGATGACCAAAATTCTCTGGTTTTAGAATTTCATGTTGGTAGAAGCCCCTGAAGCCCCACAGGCCACCCCATAGGAAACACTAGGCTGGGGGATTTAGAAGGAATTTAGGCTACATAAGTCTGAGACAATTTATTTGATCTTGTGTCTGTTGTTATTTATATCTTTTGGTTGGCATTTCTGGGAACTTTGAGGGTTTGTTTCAGTTTGGGTTTTTGATAATGTGTGTCCTTCTCTTCACATTTTCTCTCTTGCAAATCAATTACAGTGGCTTTCCAGCCTCCAGGGATATCTTTATACATCTGTTATCTATCTGACATGCACTACTTTACTAGGTACTTCTCAGCAACTTCCACCTGCCTTCCCAGTTCCTGCTGTAGGTACACTCTTCAAACAATGCCAGTTTTCCTTGCTTGGAGACTTGGTCCACTTACAGTAGGCTATGTCAATCTATGTATGTACTACATCCTTCCAAAGTCACTGACCTGGTGTCTCATTGAAATGTCTTAAACTTTGAGATCCTAGAGGTCAGAAACCTTCATTCAGATAATGGAGCCACTACAAATAAGAAAAATCTTTTTTTCTGTCTAAATTTATCATTCTGGACTTCACACTTGTTTTATTGACTACAGTATACACTAAACCCACATGTATTAAACATTTTTTTTACCCATGAGATCCACTTCATGCCTTTTAGAAGCTATAAACCTCCATGTTTCTAACAGCTATGAATGAGTCTGTTTAAGCTCAAAAGAAAGAATTGTTTAATTTTGGAACCAAAGATTCTGAGCTTTATTCCACTGTTATATGAAATGTCAACAGTACATATGGCACAGGATAGATAACTTTTAAACCTTCATCTTATTATAAACCTTTTAGATGACAAGCAAATTAATCTGGAATTATTTAAAACCTCAAATAAAAACATAAAGCACACGTTACTAATAAGTTGTTTAGTCAAGGTGCAAAGTAATGGAGAAAGGGACCTAAGAATATTAGAATATGTGGTGAAAATAATAGTAAATTGAGAATGACAACAACATGAATTTGGAAGTCGGATCAAGTGTCTTATAAATGGAATAAATCACCCAATAGTTGTAAATCTTTGTTGTAGCCTGTAAATAAAGATAACTATGTATTTTTTGTTTGTTCTACTGAAAATTGCCTATATATTTATGTGCATACAGCTTGAAATCCTAGTGAATTAACTAATATAACTGAAAGGGAACAATACTGTCTCTTAATCTTGAAATCAAATCAATGTATCAATATATGAATAACAACCTGGACTGAATCAACTAATTCCATTCCTGGAAATCCACAGGTATGATGTTTTTAACTTAATATAAGCCCTCTGAAACAGTAACCCCAGATATCAGAAGGGTAAGGCTTGACATCAACATATGGCTGCAACTGCAAAATTCTAGCATTCTATTTTTCAAGCAACAGATACAGCTAACTCTTATCCTGCCTAAACATTCTCTTAGGATATGAAATATCTTGCAACTAACAGTATTCCTTTTTATGGTGAACTAGTTTTATGTATATGCTCAAAAATTTTGGTGGACAGTGATTAAGTTAGTAATGTCTAGAAATATTATCAATGGAAACATTAATATTTTAATAGAATTTCAAACACACTATAAAATTATGCATAATAGTAATAAGTACACAAAAAGTTATAAAGAATTATTCTTTAGTTTGCATGGTATCTTAGCAGACATTTAGGAACAAACATAGATTATGGATGCAGTAATCTTTGTCAGAGCTAGTATGGCATTCGAAGCAGAACAAAAATTAGACCATGTCACTGAAAGACTCCTCCCCAGAGCAATAAGCAGGGATCAAGAGTTTCCTGCCTCCACGAAGAATGGGGATCAAAAGCTGCTACTTCAGATACATGACATCACTTTTAGTTAGCATCTCCAACCATGGTTTTCCTTTGGAGACTTGGTTCTGGTGTTGGTACAGTAAGAAGAATTTCTCACTTTTTACTCCCTTCTAGGCTGACAAGACAGCAAAGACTTCTATTATGATGTGGGTGCTGAAGGAAGACACATGTTTTTGGTATTTATGAATATCTAACTTCACAGTTGAGATGTCAGGTTTATTACCTCCTTGGGTACTTCCCCAGAATTCTTTGAAACAAAATAGACGTTCAATTGTTTTGCTCTGATAACATGAATAGGGTAACAGTTTGATTTTAAATCATATAGGCTTAGCCCAAAGATCACTTCTTTCCACTATTTGTTCTGATTCTCTCTTGTTTCCTTCATCAAACCCTGTGTTTTAAAGATGTTATGAACAACATCTGGAAGGGAATGTCCTCACAGGCACAGCATTAATATTATCCCTCTCCTTGATGCTTAAGCTGCATAATTTCCTTTGTTGCTCTTTGTATGTTCAGTGGCTAAATGACTAATATTTTCTCTCCCCGCCCCAACTCATATTTTTACTTACATTTCCATTACCCAAACAAATTTAAAAGTAATCATGACCTTCTCTTGGTTACTCTAAGGACACAGAAGTAATTTTCTGTATTTGATCAGATAAAAGTAATTCTTGACAACACATCTCATATTAATACATATTTTTTAGGTATCCGTTAAGCAATAATTGAAGAAACAGTTTGCATGGTTTAGTTTTACACACAGAAAGCCCTGTTCACATAAGCCAGCATAGATATAGTATCACAGTTTGTAAAGTAAGATCAAAAATATATTCTTCAGATGAGGTATATTTGATTTTGCAGCACTGAGGTTATGTGAAAATAATAGTAGAGGCTATTTTTAGGAAATTTTTCTTAAAACAGTTGTTATAGTGCTTCTAGGCCACTTTTCATCCAAATAACAGTTTTATTTCACAGTTTTAATCAACACTTCACAGTGTAGACTACATGTATTCTACCTCTGCCAAGACTTGATCATAAACTGTAGGAATTTTTCTTCATTCTTATTATTCTTTAGTCAACATAAAATATAAACTTCTATTTCATGAGGAGAGACAGAGTTTTATTTGCTGGACCTACAGCTACTGATCTGATTAAGTTTTTACCCTGAAAGATATACTGTTTTAAAATACCATTTAATCTTCCTTTCAAAGTAAGGACACTTGTCTTTTATTTAGGAAACAACATCAAGATCTACATGAAAAAAATCAAAAACTATGAAATTATTTTTTTTTAATATGCTGAAGAATTCTCAATGAGCCAGCTTTTTCCAGTCAATTTTACAGTTAGACCTAAGCTGACTCCTACTGAGAAGCCAAATTTACAGGACCTTTGGGCATCTTTACACATGCTGATATTAGCCCGGAGAAGTTGTACTGCTGCTACAGCACAGCACATTTGGAAAGTTTTCTCAAGCCCCACAGACTTAAATAAGAACAATTTTTGTACACGCAAGACAAAAAATCCCAGTGATCTCACCGTAAGACAAGATGTGTTTTCAATATCAGATGAAATTTCCAAATGCAAACTCTTGCATTGCATGAAACCACTCTTCCCTTACAGTGGTGTTGCCACATCATTCAGATACACACTGGTCCAGGAAGTGAAAGAAGGAGCAAGACTTTCATTTCTCCTATATATCAGTATGGAAAGTCTTTTGCAGTCTGG
This sequence comes from Egretta garzetta, assembly GCF_000687185.1. Lineage (NCBI taxonomy): Eukaryota > Metazoa > Chordata > Aves > Pelecaniformes > Ardeidae > Egretta > Egretta garzetta. The sequence continues at coordinate 1,135,978 of NW_009258669.1, forward strand.
TCTGAAAGCGTTGACTTCTCCCTTTCATTATGTCTTTGTCTTCTGTTGGAGGTGAATCAAATAGGACAAAAATTAAATGAGGTGAAGTGTGTCAGTGGGAGAGTACACATCGAGGCATTAATCTCACACATTTTGCTTCAAAAGTTTAGTGTCCTATATATATGTATTCATGTATCTCTAGATATGTGTTCTAAACCTGTGAAACAAAATAAGTGCAAGTGCACATTCTCAATTAGTAAAGCAAGAAACTAATTCCATGTCAGCTGGCAATTAGCAAAATGAAGAACTTCTGGGCTCAAAATAGAAAACTTTTAAAAGATTCTTCTTTATTTTAAGTTAAAGAACATTGAATGTCTTCATAGTTATCTTGTATGTACTGCCAGGGAGTCCTGTGAGACTGAGGGTAGGAGAAAAAGCAGAAAAGCAGACCTCAGAAACCTAATCAAGGACTCTTGGATAAAAAGAATGAAGAAACAGTAGGCCGCCAAAGCACACAGGCTCCACTTGTTCCCATCATCATTTGCCACGGTAAGGGGAGAAATAAAACTCTGCACTTACAGGGAGAGGACATCTTCCAGTTCCCCAGAACTTCCCCCTTTTCCTGGGATATCAATGCATCAGAAGCCTATCAAGTAAGGTTTTATCCTATTTCAGCTTAACTCTGTTTTGGGAAGTATCTATACCCTCCATATTCAAAGCTAAGCTCTGAGGCATGACTGAGGATTGTAGAATAACATACTTCCTGTCTAGACAGCCATTTGTTATTATGACATTCAATATTTAAAAGTGCATTAATTCTATATTTTGAGGGTCTGTAAATTTACAGAAATGGAACGCTCTCACTTTAAAAGTTAACATCTTTGGTTACAGGTCCTTGTACAATTTTCTGTTACAGTACTAAATTCATGCATGTACAATCAAAAACTTTGCTGACAAAGTATAAACAGGAAAACTTGTCATTAGCCAGCCACTCATGTCTTATTGTCTATGTACAGCTTATATGATGTTCATACTAGAACTGCCTTTAAAATATATGCATATGCATATATATACATAAAGTAATGTGAAGGGTCATTTTGATAAAATCACCAACATTTGAATCAACCAGATTTCTATTCTGAATACTCTTCCAACAACTTCTCCCTGTCTGAGAATTTCTCAGTCATCTAACTTGCTGAAGTTGAAGTGACCTTAATTTATGTAATCACATACAGAAAACAGAAGGCTCCTTGGAGTGAAAAGTAAATGTTACCATTTTTAAGTTTTTGTTTGTACTGTCTGGTTTTGAACATATTTTCTGCCTATCCATGTGTGAATAAAATGCAACAGTTTGTGAATAAATAAGGATTATATGCAATTTGTTAAAAGTTTCTGATGTTTTGTTTTGTTCTTTTTTGATACAAGGTGAGGTCAAGGGGGTGATGGCCTCTTTCTGTTTTGCTGCAGATGTGTTAAAAGGCTTTGGAGACTTCAAAGAGTCTCTGTAGAAAGGTTTGTAGCACTGTGAGGGTGAACACATTTCCCTTCTCATGTATGCAGTTTGCAATGCTGCCGTTCATCTGAAGAAAGTTCCTCTCTTCCCCCTCCATCTGTTTCGGGTTATACACATGCAAAATTCACAGTAAATCTGAAGGAAAGATTCCATTATATACCACTACTTCACATCATTGTGTGATATAGTCCCTGATGTATTTTTTTACCTTCCCTTGGCCTCTTAGAAACTCTGTTTCTTCGGACATTGTAATCAACCATGTTCAGTCTCAATCAAAAAATACACACTTCTTTAAACAAAGATTTTTAAAGTGTCTGGAACTGCATATTACCAATCTCCACATAAGCCATGGTAGGAGCCTGTGATTATCCAGGGATCATTTAAAGCATTTTCTTAGATGTGTGACACAGCTGCTGTGTTCCTGGTTACGTATGTGAAGTGCGCAACAGCATCCCAGTTACACACTATTCTAGATTATAGCAACACAATATCAATCAATAAACACTATCTATGAGGTGTCCAGTCTGATGCACCTAGACATGCTTGTTACCTGCTTTATTCTTTACAGTGGTGAGTTGGATGATGTAAATAATTTGTGCTGAAAGGAGAGTGTTTCTCAAGCCAGCTCTTAAGGGCCCCTTTTCACTTCTGCTATCAGTGTCCTGACAGCCACTTGGCTAATGCTTTGACTGATGGCTGCTTTCCCTTTGGACTGCCTAGCAGTGAGATGCAGGATGTCTCTTCTTCCCCAACAGCTTGTTCCCTTTAATCATACTTCAGCTTGTTCCTTAGATCCCAATGTCCATTACAGCTCCTCAGCAGGAGTTAAATGATCCTGAGTCACACAGAATCACAGAATCACAAGGGTTGGAAGGGACCTCAGGCGATCATCTAGTCCAACCCCCCTGCTAAAGCAGGTTCTCCTAGAGCATGTAACACAGGACTTCGTCCAGGCAGGCTTTGAATATCTCCAGAGAAGGAGACTCCACAACCTGTGCCAGTGATCTGTCACCCTCAAAGTGAAGAAGTTTTTCTGTATATTCAGCTGAAACCTCTTATGTTTCAGTTTGTGCCCATTGCCTCTTGTCAGTGGGCACCACTGAGAAGAGTCTGGCTCCATCCTCATGACATCCACCCTTCAGATATCTGTATGAGTTGATGAGGTCCCCTCTCAGTCTTCTCTTCTTCAGGCTGAACAAGCCCAACTCTCTCAGCCTTTCCTCATAGGGGAGATGCTCCAGTCCCTTTATCATCCTTGTTGCACTCCTCTGAACTCAAATCTGTGCCAACCAGCTGAAATTGGATCATCAGCAGGAGCAAACATCAAGATTAGCTGGTATTCCCACAGAGCAACCTCAGCTGAGTACCCAGCTGAGAAAGCAATATACTTGATTGCAAGGCTAAACTAGTCATAAACAAGTAAAGCAGAATAATGATATCTTTACATTTCAGACACAACTGGAGGTTTAATATATCATCACCTGCTAGAAATAACCATGCAAGACTCACATTTTCATGTTACCATTACTTCTCTGTCATTGTAGCCAGTGAGTAAAATTGGGCTGAAGAATGATTTATTCTTTTTTATACACTTTTTAATAAAGAAAGAAAAAGACTGAACCTGGACACTTTAATTTTCCCCTCTAAACCATAACTTACTGACAGAAAGATTTATTTAAACAAAAATCAAACATGTAAGAATTAAAATAGGGTAACAGACAAAGAAAAAAGGAGGGAGATTGGTACGGCAAAGAAGCACAAGGATTTTACATAAACAGTTAGGAAAGAAAAAAAATAAATGCATAAAAAATACACAGACTGTCAATGCAAGACATGACCTACATGTCTAAATAAACAAGAGTCAATTATAGCTTCTTTAAATGGGTCAGTTAAATAACGAGCTTGTAGACAAAAAAATAATTTTCTATGTATATTGGCAGAATACAGTTTTTCAATTCATGGCATTCTCTGGATAACAACAGGAGCAAGACTAAGAGCTCTAATTTTTATATGAATCTAGACTTCTGCTTTGTTTCTTAGAGTCCAAGACTTAAATACAGTCTTGTTTGCAATTATCCCACAGAAAAAGATTAATTTGTTCTAACAAAGAGGCAAGCAACGTCCAAACTATTTGCTTTGTAAATAGCATTTACCTTAAACTAAGGGACAAAAAAGCACCTTTATTAGGTGAATTTCATTTCATTACTTTTGCATGAACTGTTTAAAAAACATTCCATTGACAAGGGATTGATCTGAAGACACAAGAAATGTAAGTGTTTTTAAAATAAAAGAAGCTTTTACGGGTATAGTAAGTACATACTAGGATTTTGTTCTTAAATATCATGTATCTATATTTAAAAGCTTCTAATCAAACAAGATTTAATCAATGTCATGAGCTCAGGGACACAGCAAAGAGACCCAAGAGAGGGTTTTCTACTTTCTTGAATTACCAAACTTCAAGAAACAGAAATCAAATCATCAGATGTCAAAGACTGAACATCCAAATTAGCTGCTATTCATATAGCCCAGTCTCAGCTGAGACACCCATCTGCAAAATAGTATACTTGTCTGCAAATACAAACTCATCGTAGGGAAGTAAAAAAATAATGAATAGCAGAGTAGAAAATCAGAGACCAGTGTCATATGTTTAAAAATTGTAATGCATTTCTTTTTTATATCCTTTGCTTGTTTTACCATATCTAAGTCTGTATGTTTACTATGCTTATGATTTCCCTGATGAAATCCATACATATTTTTGAAAGGGTGAGAGACAGGAAGGATTTTAAAAAAAACAAGCTTTCCTATTGTAGTTTTGGGGGGTGGAGGGAAGGGAGAGATATTGATCCCTAATGATCAAGAATTTGGAACTGGGGGGAGAAAAGTATCCAGAGAAAATCTGTTTCTAAGGCAGGCATGGAGAGAAAGAAGGAAGTAGTACTGGGGGCGGGGAGAGAGGCAGACCATGTGGGAGACAGGGTCAGAGACAGAGGGTGTGTGAGAGAAAAGGAGTGATAAATAAAGCGAGAGAGGCAACACAAAAGAGAAAAGGGGGAAAGAAAGAGAGAGAAAAGTAAGAATGGGGGTGGCTAGAGAGAAAGTGTGTGTGAGAAAGAGAGAAGGGCAAGAGACAACTCTTTTTTGCTTTATCTTAGTGTGAGCGAGAATGTTTTCTGACATTTAATGAAAAGTAAAAAAACTTCTAAAGAAAAATCAATTTTGTTTTCCTGCCATAACATTTCCTATTTTGCTAAATTGGATATAATCTTCATTTTAAAAAAACTCTCTTAAAATGAAAACTTTTTCCCTTTTTGCCATCAGTGTTAACCAGCTGTAATCACAACCCTTATACCAACTGCAGGGTTCTGTCAAGGGAACTGGTCTGTCTTGTCAGAGGTTAGTGGATTTGGACTAGAGTACTGCAAAGCTGTGATATCAGATTACTTCCAAAAAAGCATCTCTGCCAGTAAGCAGGTAAGCAAGTGCAAGTGCAACAGACATGGGGCTTAATCTCTTTGCCCCACCTTCTGCTATGTGGGTACTAAGAACAAGAGCAGTATTTCTGTAAAACAAATGTATCTGAGGGTCATTCTGTATTAAGCTGTGATGAGAAGAATCAGCAGTTTTATTATAATTTCAACTGGAGTACAGAAGCAAGTAACAAGTAAGAAACCAAAAAAAAAGATAAAGAAAAAATCCCCACAGGCAACCTCTCAGCCTGCCCCCCATTTGTTACCTCCTGAAGATTCAGTCTGCAAGAGCCAGTTCATTATATGCACTGTGTGCACTAAATAAAATGATGTCTTCTAGCCACTGATTAAAATGAAGACAGTGTTTTAATAGGGTGACATCAGCTGCAGCACTTCAGCTGGGCTATGGCTGCTGTCTTTGAAAGACTTTGATTTGGTTAATCACAGCCGTTTTTCTGGGATGCTAACTACAGACTCCAAGCAGAAAAATTCATTCCTGATGGTGCCTTGCAGCACACAATGTGGAATCATATGAATGGAAGCCTAAAAAATGTTATCAACATAGAATTAAAAGCCTCTGCCAGAACAATTCGACAACCTGCAGGTGAGCAACAGAGATGTGAAGGGTTATGAAGTCCTTCCTGGTGAGTTGTCTCGAGCTCTGAGCAAGTGACCCTAAATTAAATGACCATTCAATAATTTTCATTAATGTGATTTGTGTACTCTTTTCTAAAGGATTTCTCTGATAACTTCTTACAATATCTACTAGGTTGCAAGCAAAAAGATGTGGAAAACTCCCTGACAAAGATAAAGGGATCATATACTGTTTTGATCCATTCCCATGTCAGAACATAGTTAGTAAAGAATGAAAATGGGACAGTTTCTCTACCAATATTCATAATCATGTTTCCTCATCTTTGTAAGCTGGTGCACAGGCTATCCTGGAAGAAGTCTTCCCAGATACAACTATGCTACTGCTCTCCATGTTAATCCATCACAAATAACCTCTGAAGTGGCCAGGATGCAAGAGACATTGTAGCTCAGGCAGTAAAGCTTATCAGCTCAGTATTGCTTTAACTTCCTCTTTATGTTACTGGCAGGGGAAAGGAAAAGGGTGTGGTGGTACAGTAGGGGCTATGACAGCATCCTATCACTCGGGCCTTGCATCATGCTCATGAGAACAAATTAAAGCACAAAATAAACCTCACATGGGAATAACCTTTATTTTTTTTTTTCTGTGTATTATTTCAGCCAAATTTCCAGTTAGGAGGAATGTAAATTTTTAAAAAATGTTGCTAAGAATTATTTTCACTCAAGCAATAAGAAGCATCAAGTCGTGATGCATTCCTGTGTTTCTTACTAGAAAATATGGTTATTTTAAAAACTACATGATTGCCTATGGTGTATAAACCAAATAAACACTCATCTGCCAAGAACCATGTTGGCCTGACGGTATTTAATGCCACCAATGTTTAGTCCTGCAGTCCCCATCCAGGCACTTTTCAGAAGATACTGGCCCTCTTAGATTATCAGTGCCAAGCCCTGTCCTTGTAAATGCATCTGTGTCCAAAGTAATTCACACTGTGCATAGAGGGATCAAAGATTTTTCCAGGATTTGCCTGCTTCTCTGCATGCAGCTACCTCTACAAAAAAGTTTAGTTATAACTCTCTGTTTGGCTGATATCAGAAAAAAAATTCAAGTGTTGTGTTTCCCGCAGTGGTTCCCAGGTGTTTTCCTGCAGGTGGAGTGACCACAGATCACAGGATTTCTTCTCTTGTAACAGTTCAGTGACTGACAGGTCTCTCAAGCCCACTTCAGTTCAGCTCAGCTGAGCTCAAAGACTACTTCAATATTGCTGAGGGGCCATTCCATGGATCAGGGAACACAGAGATGGACAAATCCAACTTTGCAATTAGTCTCTTTTATCAAGCAAACTAAAAATGCCAGAGCTGCATCCGTCCCATTAAATGATATGTATTTGAAAGCTATTGCGTTCTGAAAATTTACATAAACATTCCATGCATATTTTATAGAAAAACTGACAAAACACATTTACGGAAAAACGGTATGAAATAGCTGAATAGTTTGGGGGAAAAAAAGTATATGCAGGCCAATTATGATCACATTCACTTAGTAATACAAGATAATGAGTTAGAAAAATGATGGCATGAATGTTATCTGCTTTTCAAGGACAAAGCTTGTGGAACTACAAACACAAAATATCATTTTAGATGAGAGAACCATTAAGTAGAACCATTTTTTTTTTTAAGATCTTCAGAATAAAAGAAATTACAATTTCCTCAGTGATAAATGTTAAAAATATATTTAACATATAACGACTGTATTTTTGTCTTTTGCTTGTGGGTTTGCATTGTTTCTTGAAAAACTGCGAAATATGTACATATTTCCCCCCCACCTTCCCTTACTTACTCATTTATAAAGTGAGGGTTTATGATCATGAGTCACACAAACACACGCCACACCTCCCCTCTTTTTGGTATTCAGTGAAGTACTGAGTGCTGCTTTGTTACTTTGTTCTTTAAATACTCAGACAAACGAGAAGCATGCCAGAGAAGCTGATATTTTAGAGTTCTTTAAAACCGAGATTTACTGGAAGTAGCACTTCAGTAGGGAACTCCCTTTCCACTGGATTTGAAATACTTACATATATTAGTCCATTGTTGTTTTTTTTTTGTTTTTTTTTTATAGCTCATGCTAAAAGTCAGTTTTGTCGTAAAATCTGAAAAAAAGTGTATACATTTGAAAGTACATAGAATTTACCTAAAATATGCATAAATGGGCAGACAGTATGTTTACAGTCCTAAAATAGGGTAGCTGTACTGCCCCAGGAATGAACTACTGCAGCAGGAGGAAGAGTGTTACATTCAACCGCCTGAAGATATTTTACTCTAATTTTGTTACCATAAGCACTTCTCAATCAGCAAGGTGATACATATCTCTGTTCAAGCTTTCTGTTACACCCCTCCCAGAAGGTGGACAGGAATGCAGGACTTGAATTTAGTTGTCTAAAGATAAAAATCAAAACACTCTCTAGCCAAAACCAACTCGTTGCAACTTACCTTCCTATCGGGCACAGATCCATACTGCTAAACAAATAGAATACATACTGCTTAGACAGCTCTGGAGATGTTTCGTTCTGCAGCTGAGCACATACTGAGAAAAACATATTCAGGATAGCTTAAATAAATCTGGTTGGCCATTTCTGTCTGCAGGGAGTAGGACTTGGGTCAGAGAAAGATATTGAAACACTGGAAGAGCAGAGGGGTAAAAGACTAGGGCAAATGAGGTCTTTAAGAGAGCCTCATTCAGTGTAGTAACTTGAGTTACTACAAGTTACTTACTCAGTTACTACTTGAGTAACTAAGTGGCTTGCCCCTTGGATGCATCTTAGTCACTCTTGTTGGCATGATACAGAGGTAGGCAGTTAATTTTCATGCTTTAGACCATGCTTTGGATCAAGCATGCCGTTTTTAGGCATTTCAGTACACAAATTGCAGAGTACATAGCTGCTCAGGATTTGCCAACAATCATATCACGTTGTCACTGTAGAAGTTCTCCCTTCAGCTAAGTAGAGTTTGACTGCTGAAGAGCTAAAGGATTTAGTGCTGTATTCTGGGTCCTACACTGTGGCCTATCGTTGTTAAGAATAATGCCCCAACCCTTGAGTACATGGTTTCCAAATATCAACTACCTTTATATAGAAGTTTATTTTTTGTACGCAAGCAGTACAAAATATACTTGTATGTTTCTACATATATCTCTGCATTTTTACAGGGTAAAATAATTCCCTGTCAGTAATGGGATCCTACTCAGCAGATGTTAATTTCATCTGATTACAGACATAGATGGAAATAAATGAGTATACAGACTTTTCTGAGCTCCTTTTAGTCATTTACAGTCCCTTTGAACTAAAACTTTCAGCAGCTTTCTTCTGTGAGACATCTGGGGACATGTTCATACAAGAGATTGTTTTGCCCATATTTTGAGCTAAACAGAAGGACCCTGCAGAGAATAAAAATGTGTTTAGTTCTGTTACCATGTCTTGAAACTAAGTTAATGTGTTCTGCTAAGAGGCAAAGGATATTAGTGTAGCAACGGACCACGACAGACCATCCAAGCAGACTCCTGTTTGCAATGCAAGTTACGCCAAAGCTCCAAAGTAGTAACCAGATGCTTTAAAACATTAGTCCCTACCTTCCAGTAACTTCTGCACAGTAACAATGGTTAAGCAATATCCCATGCTTTTTAGTGGAAGCTCACAAGGACAAACCATTGCTTGAGGACTTTGGGCAATTGCTTTAAAAGAAAGGGCAAGAACTTGGCCACTGAAAAATAACAGCATTGCCTGTCTAGTTATTCTTCATATGTCAAACATGGCTGAAAAAAACCATCAACAAACCCACTATGTACTCTTACGTATACGTATACATATACAAATTAAGAACATATTGAATAATTATTTTCCCTAGGTAATCTATAATGATGCTCAAGTCTTTTGTGTGTGTGGGAACAGCTTTGAAAACTAGTATGTGGTCCTAGCAGTTGTGATATCCCTAATTAAGAAATGCTACCTCTGCTCATTTGTGTTTCCATTTTCTCTTTCACCCTTTTATCTTCAGCCTACCTTTTAGCTTCAATAGTCATCTTAAAGTGGTTGCTCAGTCAAAAATTGCATATTTCATGTGTTTTACAAAGTCAAGAGTATTTATTCTGTGCTGTCTTAACCAAAGATTAATGCAGCATGAGACATATTGTATTACGTGTAAAAAATAATCATAACATCTTTGGTCCAGAAATTTTTCCTAATACAGATTTATTGGAAATTTGCCACTAAATTAAAATGCTATACTTCCTTTCCCTCTCCACCCAACATTGATTTAAATGAATACAGCTTTGAAAAGCATTTGGATGACCCGTTTTTCCAGTTCTAAGATGAAATTTCTGGGAATAAAGGAGGAAGGAAAACCACTCCACAAATGTTAGGCCAGCAGTACTTTAGAGGGAGGATTCCATAGGTTGCTGTTAAGCTCATGGCCATGCTTGCTACCAGTCCCGTATGTAGCCCTGTAAAACCCTGTTGCCATTGCTAATAACAGACCATATGTTTTATACTGAGTCTGAAAGGCTGCAGATCTGAGGCTTGTCCCAGGCTCGCTCTGAGTTTTCTTGACCTGCCTGCAGCTTTGGTTTGCCTGGTTTAGCTGTGACAGCAATTCCTCTAACTGACCAGCTGTCTACAGCTAATTTGTTCTATTATTTTTCTGTGTATGGCATAGCAACATTTTTTATATTGATAGTAAAAAGCAGTCATCCGGTGTAGCATGAGACCCTATTCTGACACATCATGTAGAGAAGCACAGGTCTGCTACAACAGCAGAAGCTTTGCAAAGTAGAGGTGCAGGATGTGGCATAGGACAGTGGGTTGATATTTGATGCACAGGGTTCACCCTGGAGGCCCCACAGCAATAAACAACTCACCAATAGTCAGTTAAAAAATGCAGACTTGTAGCTGGAAATAAAATTGGATTTTAAGTAACAAACAAATAGTGCCAAATATACACAAAGGTATGTGCATAGTAAATTTGGGTGTAACAAGGAGTTGCAGACTCATGAAAAAGCAAAATGTAAAGATATGTTAGCACACATGAAAATGATCCTAAGTAGATCCTAGAGTGAGAAAGAAATGACCAACCTGAACAACACATTCCTCCTGGCAAGGGACACTGGGTGCTGAAATCTCCCCATAATTCACCATGAACCATAAGAATGACCACACTGACATTAGGACCAAAAGGAGCAGATGAAGGATGAGCATAGGACCAGAAAAAAACCCCAGATACTGTGTGAATTACAATTTAAATTTTATTGTTACTAAGATTTCTCACCCTCCCCCATATTCTGTTTTTTTTTTTTCTGTAACAGTTAGATCTAGACCAATAATGATTCCTGAATTAAATTGTCCAGATTTTGTTAATATTAACAAAAAATTCTTGGATTTATATGTAAAGTATTTTGTCTTTGGCCATAAACAAGATTTTGAAAGTAACGCATGTATTGACTTGACATTGTGCCATCACATTTCTCAGCTGGATGAAAATTCAGGCAATTCAGCCAGCAGTAAAAGTGTCCCCAGGAGACTAGAAATGTAAGAATGATGAAATGGGAAGTACACAGGCAAACGAAGGCAAAAAATATGTTCTGGGAAGCACCAACCATCACCAAGACTTAATTTTTTCATAAAATTTCCTGTTCTCATATAAACCATGTTATTCTTTTTTTATATTGTCTATCAAGAAACATTTCAGTTAATGTTAAAAGGGACCTTCTTAGAGCTGGTAAATCAAAACTCTGTCTATCATATGTTATAGTTATGAGCACTGACTGTGGTTTGCTTTCTCCTCACACTCATGGTCTGATCATAAGATTACTTTGAGCATTGAAATAAGCATTTATTTTTTTTTTTGTGGGAATAAAAGACAGACAAGCAGAATGGAAAGCTGGTCAAACATTCAGCGCAATGTAATTCAGTGCTTTTTGTGGAGCATTGGCAAGTGGCCTAGCTGATAAATGGGAGATTTAACATGTTGGCATCTAAAGCAGGTTAATATCGACTGAAATATGCTTTAATGATCATTGCTTCTGAAGTATGTTCAAATCTCTAGCCCATTGATTCAATTCTTTATTTTTTTTCTGCTTTTTTTTTTTTTTTCTCCGATGCCTATAGCCAAGAATGCCATTGCCATCAGGCAAAAGATTTTTGTCACTGAACCTCTCAGTCTCAGTATTTCATAATATCCAGAGAAGGTTGACTGGTTTTCTGTCACATTAACTTCTTGTCAGACTGCTACAGACCTCCAAACTGTCCTCAAGAAAAAAAAAATCATTTAACTCCTTTCCACCTCAGAGCTTTTGGCAGTACTGCAGTAATGTAAAACAGCTTCAGCATCCTGTCTTGTACTTCAAGTCTGTTTAGGAAACTTTTGTGAAGAGTTTCATAGGGCATGCAAGCCTAGAAGTGCTTTTGGTTAGCAGTTTTCTGAATTATTTCTATACTGAGGTCAATAATGCTTCATTATTTAAAAAATGTATTCCAGAAAAGGCCACAAGAAAGGCAGCAGACACCACTGTCTTACCTAAGCCTTTTTGCTAGAACTTTACAGAAGCAAAGACAATGGTGCTTAAATTTAAAGGAATTTTTCTTTCTTAAATTTCAGTTTTGCTTACAGACTTGTCCAGAATCATGGGAAAATTAACTAAAAATCACTGGTGTTGAACAAGCTAAAAAAGAACTCAGGGTAGGTAAAGGGGCTAACAGGCATTTCCAGATAATGCACAGGAAGACCCCACAGTTCATTCCAACTTCGTATCTCCTTCCCCGGACTCAAGTTACCTAAAGCATGCCTTAATCAGCCCACACGTTCATACAGTGCTCCAACCAGAAACTTTTTACCTCCGTAATATGAGAAAGTTTTGGACTCATTTCTATAAAACAAAAACTAGAAAAAAGTAAAAGCAGAGGCCTTGCTTCAGGCCTTTAGACCCTGCATTATTTCTTCATTTCTCTCTGCTAGATTCCGGAAGGTAGTTCCTCCAGAGAGGTCTTGCTCTTCCCAGCTATCACATTTATCCATCCCTAGTGTATGTCAGTCAACCACCATGACATACATAGCGTATGTATGTCAACCACTCCCTGCTAAAATGTGGTATCACTTCCTGCTGGAATTTGTCTGGTTTCAGTTCTGGTCACTGATTCCTTTCAAAAGTTTTTTTCCACCTTTAGCCCCTGGTATATTTCACATGTATCTGTATATACAAGATGTTATCTTCTCCTGATTATTTCTCATCCTGCCCAGTTTTTGTACTGGTAGAAGAAAACACAAATACTCCTTTGCTTTTTCACTGTTTAGCACACATAGCATCAGAAAACAATATAGCTATCAGCTGCCTCTAAATCCTAATTCCTGGCTTGCTGCAGGAAGTCTTTTAAGGTAAGCCTGATGGCAATCAGCAGCGAAACAGAGGTACCTGCTCTGGAACTCACTCGTTAACTTTAATCCCAGCTGTTGCTTTAGCCTAAAAGACAGGTTTTGTAAAAAAAAAAAAAAAAAAAAAAAAAAAAGAAAAGAGAAAGGAATGACAAACATGGTAATATATATAATATATGAATAGAATCACTGTAGAGCTTTGTCAATGCTAGCTACTGCACAGAAGATACTGTTTTTCATGCTCTTTCATTTCAATAGATCTATGTAATATGACTTGTAACTAGTGTGTTTGAGAACCAGTAAACTGAAGGTAAATCCAGAAACATTTATAAAGCTTCTGCACTGATGAACAGCTTAAGATTCAGTCTGAGTATCTTAAATAATGTGAATGGCTTTATTGTGCCACTACTCTGAAACACACTCACCCAGATGGTATTTGCTAGAAGCACTTTAAAAAGCCACTCCACTCTTCCCTGCCCCTGTATCTCCTCACACCAAAACTGACCACCAGCAGCTGTTAGCCTGTCTCCACAACTGCGAGGAGGGCTGCCCCAGCCGCTAGAAGAGGACATCTGCACAGCTGATGGTGCTCCTACTTACATAGCATCAGCAACACCATTAACATCAGCTTTCTAAAAGCACAGTGCCCCTCCCTCTTGTTTTGCTTACAGTCCTCATAATTTGTCCATTACATTATTATTACTGATTATCGCAGACTAAGTTTCCTTTCATGTACTTATTTCTGCAGTGGTTTCAGTCTTTATTCCAGAATGCCTTTCCTAAGGCCACAAAATCTCTATTCTTCAATAACTATTTTATGCAATTATTAAGCTATTCACAACATGTGTCAAATGCTCACCTTGCTCTTGCTGCATCTGCTTCCCATCCACGCTCTAGGCTGGCTGCAACAAAGTAGCCACAACAGTGAACATGATCTAATTTCACTGTCTCTGGATGATAAATTTCTGCTGGAAGGAAATACTTCTATCTGTCCTACATACCACCAGAGAGAAGCGTAGATATACTGTTGGCCCAACTCAAATTTGAAAACAAAGTATGTTTTTCAAATATGCACACTAAATGTTCAGGGGGTTTTGTGTGAAACGATACACTGAAAACTACTTCGATTAAGTACTGAGAAAAATCTCGTTTCACCAAACATAACGCATTTTCAAACAGCTAAAATCTAAACCACTTCTCTGCACATATTTTATATGTTTTATGGTAGTATAAGCCAAGACAGTGACTCAGGTCATCCAGAGGGCTTCATCTAGGTGAGGCAATCACAGAATCACAGAATCGCAAGGGTTGGAACGGACCTCGGGAGATCATCTAGTCCAACCCCCCTGCTAAAGCAGGCTCTCCTAGAGCATACTACACAGGGCATAGTCCCGGCAAGCGTTGAAACAAGGAGACTCCACAACCTCCCTGGGCAGCCTGTTCCAGTGCTCTGCCACCCTCAGAGTGAAGAAGTTCTTCCTCATATTCAACTGAAACCTCTTATGTTTCAGTTTGCACCCGTTGCCCCTAGTCCTGTCGCTGGACACCACTGCAAACAGACTGCTTCCATCCTCGTGACTTCCGCCCTTAAGATATTTGTACGTGTTGATAAGGTCCCCTCTCAGTCTTCTCTTCTTCAGGCTGAACAAGCCCAACTCTCTCAGCCTTACTGAGTGTAAGAAACTGTGGGACAGAAATCCTGCCTACAGTATTATCAGACAATAAGCTGTCCTCATACATAGGCTGATAGTGTAAAGTAATTGCACTTACCCAGTGAGTTTATTGCTCTGCTGTCTGTATAATACACACCTATTTTCTACCTGGCCTCCTTCTCACTTTAGATTGTGTCTCGATGATAAAAAAAGGTCAAGAAAAGCATTCGGGAGAGTTCTTTGCCAGGTGCATCATCAACCACTTCAACAATGAGATCTGCCATAAGCAAAGGAAAAATCTATTGTTCTGATAAATGCCTTATTAATGAGCTCAGTCCGAAGTCACTTGTATTATGGCTTTTTCTTGATTTACAATGCATTCTGCATTCAAAGGTAACAAGATGTGCCTTTTGCAAATTAGAAGTTTGCTTAAAAATGTTATTGATTAGCCTTATTGCTTCAAAAGCATATACTAATTTCGATGGTCAGTAGCATTTCTATACTTCATAAACTAAGTAAATATGTATCTGCATGTTTTATCAGTCCTACTCTGTAAAATATTCACTATTTTTTCAAGGGAACTCAAGAAGAACTGGCTTAAATTAGAACCTGTCTGATTCTCTTCAACAGCTAAGTAGATCAATGATACTGCAAACCAGAGATTTTTTCAGAGCCACACATGCTGTGCTCTGCCAGAGGGTATTGTCACTTCCTGTGAAGTCCCAAGACTGATGCAAATAGCAAGTGAGTAATTTTCCAGAGATCTTCTACCGTTTCTTTCACACTCCCTGCATGTCTAACCTTCCTTTCCATGATTTTGACCTGTAAGTGGGAAACTGTGCCAGAGGAGGTTTAGAATGGATATTAGGAAAAAAATTCTTCACTGAAAGGGTTAGCAAGCATTGGAACAGGCTGCCCAGGGAAGTGGTTGAGTCCCATCCCTGGAAGATATTTAAAAGATGAGTAGAGGGCAAGTCCTGCCTGACGAACCTAGTGGCTTTCTATGATGGTGTGACACCATCAGTGGACAAGAGAGAACCAACAGATGTCATCTATCTGGACTTCTGCAAAGCCTTTGACACGGTCCCCCACAACATCCTTCTCTCTAAATTGGAGAGCTATGGATTTGACGGGTGGACTGTTCGGTGGATAAGGAACTGGCTGGATGGTCGCGTCCAGAGGGTAGTGGTCAATGGCTCGATGTCTGGATGGAGACCGGTGACGAGTGGTGTCCCTCAGGGGTCCGTGCTGGGACCGGTGCTGTTTAATGTTTTCATCAATGACTTAGACAGCGAGATCGAGTGCACCCTCAGCAAGTTTGCGGATGACACCAAGCTGAGTGGTGCGGTTGACACACCAGAAGGACGGGATGTCATCCAGAGAGACCTGGACAGGGAAGGCCAACTGTACTCTGGGCTGCATCAGGAGAAGTGTGGCCAGCATCGAGGGAGGGGATTCTGCCCCTCTGCTCCGCTCTGGGGAGACCTCACCTGGAGTACTGCGTCCAGCTCTGGAGCCCTCAGTACAAGGAGGACATGGACCTGTTGGAGCGGGGCCAGAGGAGGGCTACTAAAATGATCCGAGGGCTGGAGCCCCTCTCTTATGAGGACAGGCTGAGGGAGATGTGGTTGGTCAGCCTGGGGAAGAGAAGGCTGCGGGGAGACCTGGTTGCAGCCTTTCAGTACCTAAAGGGGGCCTATAGGAAAGATGGGGAAAATCTTTTTAGTAGGGCCAGCTGTGACAGGACAAGGGGTAATGGTTTTAAACTAAACCAGGGTAGGTTTAGACTAGATATAAGGAAGAAGTTCTTTACAATGAGGGTGGTGAAACACTGGAACAGGTTGCCCAGAGAGGTGGTGGAGGCCCCATCCCTGGAAACATTCAAGACCAGGTTGGACGGGGCTCTGAGCAGCCTGATCTAGTTAGCGGTGTCCCTGCTCCTGCAGGGGGGTTGGACTAGATGACCTCTAGGGGTCCCTTCCAGCCCAAAACATTCTATGATTCTATGATTCTATGATTCTGTGATTCTATGATTCTATAGATGTGGCATTTAGGGATATGATTTAGTGGCGATCTTGGCAGTGTTAGGTTTACAGTTGGACTTGATGGTCTTAAAGGTCTTTTCCAACTGAAATCACTCTATGATTCCATGATTCTAATGCTGCATTGCTCCCAGTTGCTGACTTCTTGCCCCCAGGTTACACAATTTTCATGTTGCTATGCTCTTCTGCCTAGCAAGGTGGAGCTGAGGACTTGTACAGGTGACCTGATTTGGCTACATACGGGTGTTTTCCCAGTTTACAAAGTTTCTGCTAATTTTCCTCTTATATGTCAGTGGTCATATATAGGAAACAGACCTTTTGTGTTCTGTTACAATTATCAAAGAAACAAGGAAACAAAAACACTCTGAGGAAGAAAACACCTTCATTAAAATAGTGCAGTGTTTTCTTAGAAAAAAAAGCCGAACACAATGAAGTCAGAGCACCATCCTCAAACTTTCCATTATAAATTGTAATTAACTAGGAGTATTGCTATATCAGATTAGAACCTCTGCTTAGTGATGAAGACCCCATTTTGATGTCTACTGTATAAAAACAGAAGGACATTCATCTTAACTCAGCTACTTCTTTTCTGTCTTTCTGTTTACTTTCATTATGGCAGCAACTGAACTGAATCTGCAATTTACCAACACCTTGCTGTATACTAATTAGAAAAAAGTCATGCAATTACTAAGAAATATACTTTATACAAATTATTTCTATGCCAAATAATGACAAGCACATATACTAGTGCTATGTCCTGTTCAAATAAGCCCACAAATAAACAGGATACAGAGTTGAAAAGTCTTTCCTACTTTTAGAGAACTACTAGTTTTCAAACCACAAAGTTCTCTTTTTCTTATAACCAGTTTCAACAGCAAATTGGAGAAAATCCAAATCATCTTTTTTTTTTTCAGCTTAAGTGTTTGCCTGCAAGCCAGCTTCCAGACGTATTGGTCTATTTAGCTCTAAAGATAAAGACCAAAACAAAGCCATAAGTTTTTAATATATTTTCCATTAATTGACACCCTTTCCAAAATATGAAAGTAACCAAAACACAAGTGTGTCTAGAGTCACTTGCTTCAACATAGTCACCTAAAGATCTGCTCAAGCCAGAAGCCATGTTAATGCTGTAGAGCTGTAATCTGATCTACTGAATCACAAGGATCTAGAAACAAAATTCTCCTGGACTGCGTGGTAACTCTCATATAGTTCTTGAAAAGAAAGTTACGTTCCTTATCAGGAATTCCACATCATCTTTCCAAACTTCATCATATGTTCCAGGTAAGAAGTTACTAAAAGTGAAAGGGAGAGAGTATGGACTGGATTTTTACCCACCTGCCTTTGTTTCACAACTGATGCCCCCAGTAAGGGGGATTCAAACACTATCAGTAGTAGTAGAGATTGGGAACTAGGGTTTGCTCTTATTGAGAAAATAAGTATCTGGATTCTCTTCAGCTATTTTTCCATCCTGTCTACAGTCACATAGCTCCACCTTTATCTACAGCTGACTTCAATGTGGTTTGCTAAGGCACCAAGGCTTATATGATGCCATTGCTTGTCTGTCAGTTGATCATAACAACTTAGCCACTGAGTCCAGCATGGGCCCACGAAGAAGATTAAGGGACCCATGCATCTTTCATATGAGGAAAGGCTGAAAGAGCTGGGACTGTTCAGCCTGGAGAAGGCTCAGGAAGGTCTCATCAATGTGTATAAATAGCTGATGGCTGGGAATGAAGAGGGAGCTAGACTCTTCTCAGTAGTGCACACTGACAGGACAAGAGGCAATGAACACAAATTAAAAACTGGAAATTCCATATGAACGCAAGAAATGCTTTTTTTTTACTGTGAGGGTGATCAAATACAGGACCAGGCTGCCCAGAGAGATTGTGGAGTCTCCATCATTGGAGGCTTTCAAAACCCAACTGGCCACAATCCTGGGCAAACTGCTCTAGCTGACCCAGATTGAGGAGCAGGATTTGGACTGGATGATCTCAAAAGGATCCTTCCAATCTAAGCAATTCTGTGATTCTGTACTAATCCCTTGATCAATTTCAGCCACATTTGATAGAAGAGTAGCTGTCTTGACATTTTAAATGCCTACAACTCTTTGGAAATCAGTAAGTTACAAGGAAAGGGAGAGTGAACATAGGTTTTGCAGCTGCAGGAAAGACAAATAGCACACTGCTCTCCCTCAGCAGCAACAGACGACTCCCTAAATGGGATACAGGTTTATTAGCATGGGCGTATTAGCCCTTACATAGCTTCAGACTGGCATCATAGGCACCTTTACTTGCCTGACTTGTGAGATCCTCCTGCCCTTACAAAACAGATCCTCTGTCCCATGTTGCAATAGTGGATATTAGAGCGATATAGGATTATTGGAAGAGGAAGAAGCTCAGTGAGAAGACTCTGGAAGACACTGGAAGTGGAAAGGTAGAAGGTGGAAAAGCAGTGATGCAGCTGGCATGGGAGGAGCTGAGGTTACTTCAGGACATAACTTTATGTAAAATCAGGCTTTACATGTTCTGCATCTAATAGGACAACTTGTTTGATGAACAGAATTAGAGCTATTATAGCACTGAATGTTGTTTGTGCATCACAACAGCACTCTTCTATGCACTGTAGAAGCAGAGCAGAGAGCATTACCATGATACACTGCCCAGGATACTCCATCCTTCTTCTAAAAGAAGCAATTCATCCACATGGAGTACCATACTACAATAGCTATTCTTTTTCCAGACTGGTGCATTGCTACATAACACGGCCTCATGCTTCAAATAGTCTCTCTTCACACACAGATTTAGGAGTCAGCTTGCACTTGCCACTGATTCAGCAGCAGTAAGCACAGAAAGTTTGGAAAGAGAATGGACAGCCCCAGAGAGGAAAAGGTGAAAGGGTGAATGCCATTCAGATGGCAGTTCAGGAGAGGGATATTTGAAAGCATCTGCTCTTACTTTATTACTGTCTTTTTTCTTGTTATCTTCATATTATCATAATGTCATTAACCTTCACTTTGACTTGCTTTCCTGCAGTCAGAGGATTATATAGGAAAACAATGTGGGAACCAGCTTAAACTTGAACTTACTGGACCTCAAGGTGTGTTTTGTTGGTGCAACAAAGCAATGGGTGGAGACAAAGATTTGAATGCTTCAGAACAGCTACTGAGTGATGAAGGTGAGTCTCAGAAACCTGGCAGCAAAACCAGGCAGATTAGTTGGATTTAATATCAGCTGAAAGGAACAGAAGTTACTGAGAATAAGATTTGTGAGGTAACTAGATCATGAAGAAGGTACTATTTGAAAAAAGGTGTGCACCAGTAAACACAGAGCTTGCAACTACCTGGCCAGCACATCTAGATCATGAAGAAGGTACTATTTGAAAAAGGTGTGCACCAGTAAACACAGAGCTTGCACCTATCTACCTGCTACCATCCAAGGAAAAAGCCTGTTCCAGCCTTCTGTATTAGCAAAACACATTGTGAGCATGATTTCCCTTTGTCAGGATGTCAGAAATTGACTGATTACTTAATAACTTGAGGCAAGAAGGATGACTACAAAAAGCATTCATCTCCTTATGCATTTGTTGGAGATATACATTAAGATTAAGGATGATGGTGGCTATTTGGAAGGACTTACATATATGTCGTGGTTTAACCCGGCTGGCAACTAAGCACCACGCAGCCGCTCGCTCACTCCCCCCTCCCTCAGTGGGATGGGGGAGAGAATCGGAAAGAAAATAAAAGGTTAGAGCCGAGGGCTGAGATAAAGACAGTTTAATAAGAGAAAATAATAATAATAGTAATAATGAGAATGATAACAGAATATACAGAATATACAAAACAAATGAGGCACAAGGCAATTGCTCACCACCCGCCGACTGATGCCCAGCCTGTCCCGAGCCGCGAGCAGTCCCCGAGCCGCGAGCAGTCTCCCCGCAACTGACCAACGGACTAACTCCCCCCAAGCATGACGTTCTATGGTATGGAATAGCTCTTTGGTCAGTTTGGGTTAGCTGTGCTAGCTGTGCTGTACTCCCAGCTTGTTATGCACCTGGGCGAGCAGAAGAAACTCAAAAACTCCTTGAGTAGTCTGAGCACTACTTGGCAACAGCTGAAAACATCAGTGTGTTATCGACATTCTTCTGGTACTAAATCCAAACCACAGCACTATGCTAGCTACTATGAAGAAAATTAACTCTATCCCAGCCGAAACCAGGACAATATACAGAGCATATTTTCAGACAGTCAGGGCCTTGGCTGACTCTCCATGCCCATTCTGATGCTGGAACTAATTCCTTTCCCAGCTTTACATTAGTCTGGGGCTTAATAGTATCCCAGTGTGTTAATAGGCTTTCTTTTGGCAGGGAGATTTCCAAAAAATTGAGTGTCTGTTAGAAGGGGACTATGTTTAATGTGGGGAGTTGAACTTTACTTCAGTAGACTCATAACTGTTATCCACACATTGACGTAATAGTAACACTGACAGCTGTTCAACCACAGTAAACAGAAGAAAAAAATCCATCAATAATAATGACCTACAAAATGGTCTAATGCTGAGGAGAAATACAACAATCCCATTTAAGCTGTTCTGAAAGAACTGGAAGGATTGTTTTATGAAAAACAAAAATCTGAGTTTGTCCGCAGATACACAATCAAAAATGCTATCGTTTAGGCAAAATAAACTATTTTGATATTTATTTTTCTCTAGAGCAAATAAAGAGCTGAGAGACAGAATTTTTTTTTACATTATATTTGGAAATATCTAAACATGTATTTTGGCTTTTGGAGTCCTTGCACAGTAGTTTGCCATTCCTGACTGGACATCTTTTGTTTTGTAATGTTTGCCTGAGCTTTATAGAAGTTGTATTTTGGGCAGCTGTCTGCATTTTCCACTCTGGGATAGAAATTCAGTCTTCACACTGCCTCTCAGAATGAAGAAGAGTCATGAGATGCCCCCCAGCTCTTCAACAGAGGGTCTCCTTGATGCACCAGAAGAGATCCTAGTCCGTAGAGGAGAAAAGGGACAAAACTTCCCATCTAACTCTAGACAGTACCTTTAATAGCCACAGAGTGAAGACTGTGTTTCTTGCCTGAGTCTTTGATGTACAGGTAATACCTGACATGTGTCTATAGACCTGTTTTTCCTCACTTTTTCGAAAGACTAACCATTTTATTTTGAACACACTCTGCACTAAATAGAGTCAACTCCACTATTTCCAGATCAAATTATGGTAATGTAAAATGAGTGGAAAAGATGAGAATACCCAGAGTATGTATACAACAGTCTAGAGAACATGGAATGACTGTGAGGAGACTAAGAGTCTGACTTGTAATCAACAGACACCTTTTAAGGAGAGATGTTTCCTGCATGCTCTAAAACAATCAAGAAGCACTAAGACTCAAGCAATAATGTCTCCTTTAAAGTGGACCCTTCTCATTCCATCTTTGTCATTTTATGTTTCTCATTGCACTTCCCTTGGAATACATTTTAGTCTCCAGAAAAGAAGTATTCTTTTCTCTGAGACCACAGCCTCTCTACTGAGCTGACTATCTACCTGTGCAGTTGGCTAGCTGTTACCACTTGAGTGCCATAAAGGGACAACTAAACTGGAAGTGGAAATTACACTTCCTTTGGCAATACTCAAGAAGGAGTCTTTCATATTATTAATCAGGTTTCTTAAAGCTTAGAAACAGCAAATATCTTTATCTCAAATATCTTTAAAGTTTTGTAATAAGAAAATGGTGAAACCATCTCCTTGATTTATATATTTATTTATTTTTGGACATAAAAGACAAATAGAAGATAAGAAGGCCTGAATAAAGAAAGGCGGGGCTCAGAAGGCCACTGTTAAAGGCTGCAGGAGAAAGCACAGCTGAATATAGCCAGTGTAAAGCAGGTCTTCATTACAGTGCGAGAATTCTTCATGGACACAGTTACAGATTATGAATTATATGCTTACATTTTTGCTGTAGTAAGTAATCAAAAGACAGCACTTTCCCAATCAAAATGGATAGTAATTTAAAATAATCTAATTAATATTACAGAGCTATAAGCAGGATTCCGGAAAATATGGTCTTTTGCACCCGTGCCATGAAAAAGAACACAGCTCAGCAAAATACTGACTGTCATAGCATTTTCAAATACACACAAGCTCCAACGGTGTGTGAAGACTGAATCTGCAATTATAGAATAAAAATATCAGATTCATTATGGAAAAGGTTGGGGTTTTTTTCTAGTTACTATAGCCAGGGTGGATTTGTGTGTTTGCTTTTGCAGCATGGCTGGTAAAGGTTTAGAAATCTGATATTGATCGAAACATGATACTGTTTGATTTAATTGTCCATAAAGCATACTATATGGATTTTGCAGTATTGTATATGGTTTCTACAAGCTATTTTTTTTATTTTCTTTTACATTCTGCAGCATATATAGAGATTAATTCTGGCACTCACTAGGTAATATTGGCTCTCATGTGAAACACTTCAAACATCTTATAATAGATTGTATTAATGGGGCATTGTGAGCAGCGACCTCCTCCAGCTGCTTCAGGCCAGGACCTCTCCTACTCAGCTGATGGAGCCCAGCCCGATGCCCCTTGGTCTCTGCCCAGGCTGAGGGACGTGACTGCTGCTTTCCCATTTGCAGACTCAGCCAGAAGTGAAACTGAGCATGTGTCCCTGTGACACACACAGACACACAGACATGCACACAGAGGACACAGACATGGCCGGTCACGCGCACTGCCACAGAGGAGGCACAGCCTCCAACCACAGCCCCGTAGAGGGCTCACACAAACACAAGGGCGGACAGCCCGGCACCCTCCTCCTCCCGGGCTGGCGGAGGCAGAAGGTCGCTAGTGCAGCACACACGGGGCGCTCTCCAGGTTCACAAGCACATGCACACTCTTGGATCTCCCAAGTACCAGCACAGCCCCTTTGCCTTCCTGGCACCCCTGCCCCAGGCCCGGGTCCTCTGCCTGCCCCATGGCATGCCCATCGGGTTTGGAGAGGGTACAGACACTGGCCCCCCCGCAGCCGGCACCCGGCACACGCG
>NW_009258669.1:1159701-1161158 GCF_000687185.1 Egretta garzetta
CTGCCAATGCTGAGCCCCTCACTCGCCTCACTCATGCTGGTAGCCCCCAACAGCTAGTTTTGAGAACACACACCGTTCCCACCCCATGGATGGAGGTTAAAGACCCCCACTTGCTCCACCTGCTGGCACTGAATCACAGAATCACACAATAATTTATGTTGGAAGACCATCAAGTCCAACTGTAAACCTAACACTGCCAAGACCACCACAAAACCATGCCACAACTACAAGTCTTTTAAGTACCTTCCAGGGATGTGGACACAACCACTTTCCGAGCAGCCTGTTCCAATGCTTGCTAACCCTTTCAGTGAAGAATTTTTTCCTAATATCTGTTCTAAACCTCCCCTGGCACAACTTGAGGCCGTTTCCTCTCACCCTATCACTTGTTACTTGGGAAAAGAGACAGACACCCACCTCACTACAGCCTCCCCACTTGCTTCAGCACAGGCCAGGGGTGCCCAGACCCCCAGTCTGACTCCAGCAGCTGGCACCCACTCCTCTCCACGCCGGCCCACCAGCAGCTGGCACTAAGTCCCTGCAGCACTCACACACATGGGATAGAGATTACACAGACAGGTAGTTAATAAAAGGTTTAATGGGGAGTTAGCACAGACTGTGGCAATCAGGGTCAGGGCTCAGCCAGGCAAGAGTACTGACCACCCATGGTTTACACGCGACCGGCCCCTTTTCTGTCTATTCCTCTTTCCATCCTCCCCTGCACGTTGCCTTATCATTTTGCATGGTCCCACCAACTCCTCTCCAACCCCCTGGACTCTCAGGTCTATATCCTTGTCAGTCACAATGTCCTGTTCGCCTGCAGTTCCTTGATAGTTGTTCAGTTAGCGCAACTGATGAGGTTGGCTTCTTGTCTTTTTCTCCATTATGATTTGCCTGTTAGGTTTGTGTCTCCAGACTGCTTCCCCCTTTTCGTTAGTATCCCATTTGACAAGGTCCTCCACCACATAGTCTTACTGGAATAAACATTCCTACTCTCCACATATCCTTACCAGTTAGTGCGACTGATCAGTTTCGGTTCTCATCGCTGCCTCCTTTATAATTTGTCGGTCAGGTTTGTGTCTCTCTATGTTCTTGTTTATGGCTTTCTCCTTTTCTTAATATCCCCTTTTGTGTTGAGAAAGTCCTTGACCAGACACCTTAAAGGAGCAGACACTCTCCTTCCACATATCCTTACAATTAGCACATAATTCAAAAATGTTATCACAACTATCTTACAAAGGAATATGGAACAGAATATAGCAGAAAAAATGAAAAAAACCTTCTTTATTTTACAGTTATACAAATAAAAAACAATCCCCATAGCTGTACTTGAAATAATATTAACAGTGTCAAACATGACAATCTTGACAGAATACATATCAATACCTTAAACCACAGAAATTGTATTACATACGCTCAGTAGCAATAGTACTGTGCAGGAATGAAGCTCTCTGTAAACG
>NW_009258669.1:1161198-1225864 GCF_000687185.1 Egretta garzetta
TCCCTACACAAAGTAACAGTGCTCTTAAAAATAAATAATGTGCAATTTCAGAGCTATATCCTGAAATATGCTAATCTAGATCCCCGTCTAAATCCTGGACATGTCTCTCCCAGGAAAGTCACCGTAAGAGTGCTCAGCACTTTGCTAGATCAAACACTAAAAAAAAGTACCGAACCCATACATTTTTCTTCAAATTGCAGTCAGTTAGAGAAAAAGTGCTGACCTCAAGCACATGTTGATTATATCGTTTAACGAAAGTCTTTATTACACATCAGATTGTGTAAACCAGCCAAGGTTTGAAAGGTTCAGTAGATCTTTGTATCTGGAGACTGGCTCAGAGCTGTGGGAGAGAGAACTGTCCCAAAGCTGAAAACTTAACAATCAAATATATTTATCTATTATTTTTATGAAATATGAAAGACAGTCTGCCACAGAAACTTTCACATATATGTTAAACAATATACAATAAATGTATCTGAATGAAATCAAGTTGTTCAATGTAAAGCTGTCATAAGATTTGGAAAAATATACATTGTGCTGTCTTCACGTAGCTCCCAGTTCTTATTTTTAACATATATTTAGGAACCATAGCTGGCAATTAATATGACTGATACGAGAACAAATTTGAGGAACACTCAACTGATGAGCATTCCTCAGTTCCTCACCAGGGCAGATATCGTTACAATATTATGAATCCTTCTTCTTTTTATTCTATCATCTACTTTGTATTAGTTGTTGATAGTGTTGGATGATAAAAGTGATACAGCCTGTTTATCTTGTATCAGGAATAGTGTGGCCAGCAGAAGCAGGGAAGTGATGGTGCCCCTGTATTCGGCACTGGTGAGGCCACACCCCAAATACTGTGTTCAGTTTTGGGTCCCTCACTACAAGAAGGAGGTTGAGGTGCTGGAACATACACAGTGGAGAGTAACAAGGCTGGTGAAGGGTCTGGAGCACAAGTCTTATTGAGGAGCTGAGGGAACTGGGTTTGTTTAGCCTGGAGAAAAGGAGACTGAGGAGACACCTTATCACCCTCTACAACTACCTGACAGGAGGTTGTAGTGAGATGAGTGTTGGTCTCTTCTCCCAGGTAACAGGTGATGGGACGAGGGGAAAAGGCCTCAAGTTGTGCCAGGGAAGGTTTAGATTGGATATTAGGAAAAATTTCTTCACAAAGTGTTGTTAGCAAGCATTGGAATGGGCTGCCCAAGGAAGTGGTCAAGTCCCCATCCCTGGAGGCATTTAAAAGATGGGTAGATGCAGTGCTTAGGGACATGGTTTAGTGGTGGGATGGCAGTGTTACGTTAATGGTTGGACTTGATGATCTTAAAGGTCTTTTCCAACCTAAACGATTCTATGATTCTGGTCTGTGCTGTAGGCAGCACAGGAGATGTGAAAGTATATAAACAACAGAAATCATCCAAGGCAGCTATGGAGGCTTGAGCTGTCGACTGCTGCCCAGTGAAGGACCACAAGGTGAAATTTATTCCATGGTAAAGTCCCTACACAGCAGCTAAGCCTTTGGGTCTATGCCTCAGGTCACTTGTAGGGATAAAGAGTCACACAGTAGAAGTCACCTGTTTTGTTCATCGTGGCCTGGGGTGCTTCAGCAGAAATGCACAAAGAGCCCCAGGGCAATATAGAACAAGGAGGTATAAGGAGAAAGGTGAGAAAGGGTGTCTGCAATGAGACCATTGCTGCAGCTTCCCAGCAGTGAAAGGGATAGCCACCAAGGTCATGTAACCTAAGAGGAAAAGCTCTGGGCATGTCCCACCTCAGGTCACCCTAGAGAAACCAGTACCTGGTGGTCACAAACTACCTCAAAACAGACAATTTACAGCACAACAAACCACAAACCAGGGAGCCCCATAAGCTTTGGGCTCCACATGGACACAGATTTTATACGAGAGCAATAGAGTAAAATGACTCCTAGTGCATGTGAAAGCCTACATGGTCGAAGACTACCACTGCTACTTGCTCAGAGGATGATTTGAAACCTACCACTCACTACATTACACTTCAGCTCAGGATAAAGCTGAGGCAGGTGAGACAGGACACAAGTTAGTGAGGGGTCCTATGCTTTTGGGAGGGAAACACACCTGGGTGCCAGTTTGAAAGGAGTGTGTTGTGAGTGTGGATGATGGTAGAAAACCATGAGACCATGAGAAGTGGAAAGCCTGCAAGAGATGAAGTTAAGGCCCAGTTTTGAGAAGATTGTCTTAGAAGTAGGTGCTCCTGTCACGTCTTGTGCCAAAACAAGTCAGAGAAACCTTGCCCTGTATCACCCTGTTCTGTCAGATTTAGTGATGAGGTAAAAATTTGGACTCCATGGCTTGTATACTAAAGTTAACTTCACTCATAGAGAATCAAATGTGAAGCTTGCAAAACAGGCTCAGGCCAAATTTTCCTTCATCTGCTGACTTCTAAAGACACTTTCTTATCTATCTTCCTATTTATGTCTCAATTGTTTTCCCTTACTCAGTTACACAAATAACTTTTTATTTACTACTATAAGAATTAGAGTGTCTCTGTCTACTTTGCTTCTAGAGAAATAACCAGTTCCCTGAGGTGAAAAAAATCACCTGTCCATTAATATTTTAGTCTATTTGAATTCCCTTTTTGTTGATGACCTGACACTAGAGAGAAGAAGAGGATGTTTCCAGAAGAAAAGATAAAGGTAAACAGATGCTTCTTTGAGCCTCTGCAAGACTGGTACCTGTGATTTCTTTATCTCAACAGCAACTCTGTCAATGTGTATGAAATACATAAGATATATATGAGATATATAAGATCAACAGCAATAAAAACCTAACAGAAAGAACAGGAATATGCCCACCTTTCATCAAGGAAATGACCTCGTCTTAAACTGCAAGTTTACACAGTATACATAAAACACCCCTGGCTTATCAACAACAAATTAAACACTTCCCAGTCTGTACTGCTGTTTAGTTTCTCACGATGCCTTGGTTTCAGTGGTGAGGACCACAACCCACACCTTAGCATAGGGCTGAAGTAAACTGTTCTGGGTACGAGAGACCGGTAAATAAGGAAGGATGCTACTGTGTCTTATATATAGCAGAATGCCTTTCTATTTCCCATGAACTTTTGGCAAAACTGTCTGCGAGGCAGAAATTTAGCTGCTAAATTTGCATAATCACAGACCTCTAGTCATGCGTGATGAAATACAGGTGAACTTAAGAGGAAAAATGGGTAATAAATGGCACTTCTGGCTAGTAAATGTTTGTGAGTGTTCTGCTACATATGAAATTGCTCAAGCTAGTTCAAAATTCAATAGATACACTGAATATCATATTTGGAGATGAGGACCTAATGTAGAACTGAAAACATAACAAGAAAATAACCATACATTGTATCTGCATACCTCCTCTTTAGCCTAGCCTGACATAAAAATGGTGGAACCATGGTGTTCTTCATTTACCTGCTCCATTAGTGCTAAAACATACCACATGGATACAGGTTTTGTATCTTAGTATATTCCATACTGTCACTCCACCCTCTCCTACCCTCCTGTAACTTCTTGTTCTCTTTTTTGAAAGATGAGAGTGAAAGAATTCTTGGCTTTGTCGATAAACAAGACTGCTCAGAAAAATCACTGTGAGATAATGCTGCTCTGTGTTATTTCAGTTAATAACACATCAGAACGTCAAGCTGATACAAAAGAGGTATATGAGAGAGAGGTATCATCCAACACCATTAGAAACTTAAGTTTTAAAAGAACTGTTTGATCTACAGGTCTTTTATTTTCCTTTTAATTGGCTGGGGTGTTTTTTTTTTTCTTTAGGCCTGTTCCAATGTCACCTGAGTTCTTTTAGACTTTATATCTAATTTTAAATCAGGAATAAAAATTGTGTGTGTGTATATATATATTTGAATGTATGAAATAATACCTTTACTCCTGCAGATTTTTCTGAAGAATGAAATTCTGTATGCAAAGTCAGTAAATGGGCTTTGCTTTGAGATGCTTAATTCAAAAATTTAAATAACATTAAGAATATGTTCCATTCAGCAGCAGACAAACATCATACTAAATCTATATCATTTCTTCAAGGAAAAGAGAAAATGTGTATAAGAGTAATCTTTGGTACCAAAAATAAGGGCACCTTCTTGTATGTTTTCAAATCTGAACACAACAGAAAAACTTCATTTTAAAAATGGATAAAAATGACCTCTGAGTGGTTCCATGTAGTGGGTATTGACAGCGGTAGCTAGAAAAACAATTGGGACCTTAAGGGTTGTGTGACAGCGGGATACAACACAATAACAATTGATAAAATATTTGATGTTTCCCTCCACCCACCCACCCTTATGAATTTTTCTCCTAAGACAATTCCATAAGATATATACTTTTAATTATTCATAACATCCTCAAAATTCTTTAAGGGCTCCAATACTCAAAAGCAACAAAACCCAACCAACAGCAATAAGAAAAACAGCAACAAAAGCTGAGGTTATAATACAAGATCAGAAACAGTCCTCTGACTGAAGGCATTTACTGATTTGTTTGATCTTATGGACTTCACTTTCTCTACTCGATTCCATTGTGATGATTTCTGCCAAAGCCTGGTTTATTTGCTCAAGAAAATATTCCATCCACTGGGGATTTCTTCTGTGGGCTGTCTGACCACAGTGGGAAGTCAGCAGTAAGCAGGTTATATTTTTATTCTTTAATTCATGATGAATGTGTCACTGGATCCTGTAAACACTACTGAGTATACATTCAAGCTTTGTTCTTAGTGAAAGTGGCACTTACTTGAACCCTTGCAGTCAAGATAGCTTAGTTATATAGCACTTTACAGGTATAATAGCTGGTTACTTCTGATAATATTCCCTTTTCCGATGGCTTTGTGGGTACTAAACATATCCTCACCGGGATCCCATTGCCATTCCACAACATCTTTATGATGAAGTGTGTATTCTGTACTTCTTATTGTACTTTACATGTGCTTTATTGCTGTACGCATTTCCCTGTTGTTAATTTCAGTGCTCCTCTGTTATGTAATACATACAATGTTTTAAACTCTAATGGCATCCTATGAGGACTGGCATTAGAAAAGTACCGATACTTCAGATCATCATAATAATGATACTTGACAGGTTTTCCATGTAAATCCTTTGGGAATGGCCAAAATCCATACAGGTGAATTTCATCACAAAATCTGGTGGCAAGCGTATACATGAGGAGACCAGTGCTGGGTCGTTTAATGTGGACCTTGTTTGTCAGCCAATAGCTGCAAAGAAAGAAAAAGTACATTAAGAAAATTTCATACAACTTCATGTGAAGAAATGCTGTGAACTTATTTTACCTATTATGCGTTCATTTTACAGTATAGAAAAGAAAAAGGTTGCTTCTCTCTAAACAGAGATCATAAACGATGACACTATTTTGGCACACCTTTATTCCACGTAGAAGAAAAGTGAGATCATATTTATCACAGTGCTGAAGAAAACCTGGCCAGCTAAGGTTCTTAGTTCAGGTTTTAACCCTAACAAGAGTCATGATGCCTGCAAATGCTAGAGAACTGCAGTTAACCTCCTCAGCCAGGTCAGGGAACAGTCTCTCGATATAAACTTTCACCTCTTGAAGTATACAATTCACCTCATCGAGTCAGCCTTACACTGAATATTTGATTGGCCTAGTCATTACTTCACAGGTTCCTTGTCTAAACAGAAAGAAAATTGAAATAATAAACACAACACCTTAAGAATGTAACTTTCAGAAATGCAGCTTTAATTACTTCGCTTCTGAATAAGTATGTGAAGCTCCCTGTTTGCTAATGGCTGTCTCCAGAAAAGCAAAATCATACACTAATAATTTTAAAAAGCTTTTGTTTCGTACTCAACATTACACAGATCCGACTGAAGCTATGGAACAGTTTTCCTGAGCCAGTAACAACATGCCTGGTTGTGGGTTTAGAAGCTGCAGAGCTTTCAGAGAAGCAAATGGTGGGTAGGTAGGTGCACAAGGAACATGGGCACTGAACTGGATTCCAGCACATAGCGCACGTTGGTACCTTCACAATCTGCCACCAATATTGGTTTAGATCCCCAGTCTTTAAAAGTAAAACTTCATTAAAATAGTGCCAGCTTATTACTGGTAAAACACTTCTCCCAAGCCTGATTCAATGTAAAGTTTGTTAGCACTTTATACAAGTTTTAAGGGGTATTTAAAAACTTGAACCTTGTTATTCTGCAAACAGCAGCCATGCACACAGTTGTACCGGTCAAACTGTGCGAACAAATGGCTGCAAGTAAGGGTGGTAAGCAAGTCATTACATAATGCTCCCACATAAACCTGAATCATTGCATTTTATCACTCTGTTCTTTGTTAGTTGTAGTCTGTGAATTGTTTCTACCATAACCTAGATAGGAGGCCAAGGGAGATAAGCCTCATCAGACCAGAGTTAGCCTTGTGCTGAACAGGGTTACAATAAAATTGGAACTCTGAGTATACAACCAGATAGCTTTAATGGCATTTAGCAGTGTGGCAGAAGGAACATTCCACCCACCCCTACGGGACAGGATAGCAAAAATAATCAAAGCTTAAAGGGTCTTAAAAGCATCAGATGCTGTGCAACATTAAAAATAACCATCTCATTGAAATGGGCCTTTTCAGTTTCACTCTTTGCCAAAACCATAAGGCCTAAAGGCTGATGTCTTTGAATCAAAAATACATATGCACGTGAAAGATAATTTTTTTTTGCATTGTACTCAGTTTCTTTTTTGAAAGCTGAAGGACTCTGCAAGCAGAAAGCAGTTCTAGGCTGAGGGATTGATTCTCCAAAGCCAATGGAGGGAATGACTAGCAATTTTGTTTGCCTGGAAAAAACAGCACGGTAAAAAGCGTATGTAAGAAGCAAATGCAATGGGGAACAGTTACATGTACAAATGACAAACATATTGCATATAATTTTTGCATTGTTTTCATAAACCTGCGTTTTCAGACAGAGGTTTCTGAGATAAGATGCTAAGTAGTTTGCTTCCTACTCTGGAAACTGCAACATTTTAAAACCAGAAAGCCAAAGGAGAGGCTCCAATTCTGTAAGATTTTTTTTAAATGTTTGCCTATAGAAAAGTTTTTGAAGAAACAAATCTGACCACTTTTGGCACTTCATATCACAGATACAACAAAAAAAGATTAAAAGTGAAAGCTAATTAGGATTTCATTTTTGTGGAAACTGGTATTTATCTCTTCGAAAGTCGGTACCCACTCTGATCACATGCAGTCATCATGAGTGTCTCAAGTCAAAGAGAAATCAAACCTGATGCATCTGGTACTACGTCACACGATGGCTATCATCCTAGCTGAATTTACCCTTCCAGGAATAGGATGTTCATGGCAGAGAATGAAATTAATAGTAAACAGGTGGATCTCAATATTTGAAAAGGACACTGCGTCTTCTTACTTAAGAGTTTCTGTACAGGAATAAGTATGTAATGAAGGAACAAGATGTAGTAAACAGCCTCTCACAAATTTAGAATACAAAAGCACATCTTTTCTTCTCATCATATTGAGGTGTAATACAACAGGGAATTTTAACTGTTTGTTTTCTCTTAAAAATAAAAAAGATATCCAAACTCTGTACCCAAAATATGGTACTCACTGATACTTACTACCAAAATTTTGCAATGTGGGATCAATTCTACTTCAGATGAAAAAATCACAAGTAATGCAATGAATGAAACACTTAGAGGCATTCAGTGATCGACACTGAAGCTTCCTGCAGATCATTTGATCTCTGCAAATCTCTGGCTCCCAGCCTCTGCTTGAATTGATAAAATTGATTGTGTGGTGTAAGTAGTCCTTGTGGTTTGGGTCCTGAAATACGTGTCATCTTCTTAGACACTCAAGTAGCTACTGTAATACCAAACTTGATTAAGGCTGATTTTTAGAGATTGACTGATGTAAATGGTTTAACCAATGAACATTTTTGTATGTGTTTTCAGTTTCCAGACCTTTTTTATAGCTTTAGTTTTAAGCTTTAAGATACCCTTCCTATCTATTTAACTGGAATGAACTCATTTACTGTGTAACTGAGATTACAATGTGGGGGAACCAACTTACCACAGATCCAAAAGAGATTCCCTTGTTTCTCATAACTAATATCTAGAACTTCACCCTTGACCAACTCCTGATTTTCAGTCTGGACAGAGAAATGAGTTTAATTGACAAAGGAATAGGTGCGTCTTGCCACATTTGAAAACGGGAGTCCGCTATTTAAGCATCACTATTAAGCCGGTAGGTGGAAGGCTGCAGCCACACAGTTCACCAATACACTTCTCCAGTCACTTGTTCGCTTGATAGCTGTGACGAAACAACTCCTTTGTGGGACCATGCTGTCAAACAGACTACTGAATTTATCAAAATGTTCCAACATGTAAACATACTTCATTTCTGTAACACTCATGACTTGAAGATGAGTAGCTTGAGTTCAAACAGATCTCACTTCAAATTACTTTTAATTACATTGCTGATAGTTACTTAGTAAGACACTGGCAATATATCATGACTTTCAGCTTAATACTCAGAAGTTAAAAATAAACCTCCAGTGCTAAGCAAAAAACACAGCACCACTAAACAAAAAAACCCCGTGCAAGAATGTACGTTGAACTATCTGAAATGAAAGGAAGGCCAGTTCAGTACTTAATTTAGACAGGTTCGTGTATTTGATTTTTATAATATTACAGTTAATAATTATCAGAATTGCAACAGTTAACTCAACACAGCACAATACACCATAAGATTAAAGGACACCCTCTTGATTGCAGGGGACTGCTAAAACTCGTATCTTCCATGAAAAGAAGGTATGCTTAAGCAGGATCTGGTTCTTCTATCTACGCCTTTCTGCTCCTCCTCCTTTCTTCTGATATCATCCTGTCTATTTTCACCTCAGCAACTCATTCCAAATCCAAGCATCTCTGCCTCCAAAAACTTTTTACCTGCCTCAGACATATGTAGTAAGTCATGGCCACACACCTGTAAACCTTCTCTTTCATCCAATCCAATATGGATCTCTTTTCTACAATCCAATGTGGATGTCTTTTCTACAATCCTTTCTTTTTATGGGGCAAACACACTTCAAAGAGATTTCATGTGATTTTAAAATCTGAACAGTGATCTCCTGCATGTTTCACTGTAACATATAAAAGTGAAAATAACCAAAGACATGTTTCAGTATTTATGTTAAGACTGGAGATAAGTATAGTCAATAATGGAATTGTGCCAGCATTATTTTAATATTTTCTGATGCTTTAGGTATGAAGAAAACATTTTTGCCTTCCTTCTTAATGCTGTTATCTTACCAAAACCGAGCTCTTGCATGTAGTTCCATACCATGAATAAAAGTCTTGTATGTTTTAATATTCTGTATGAAAAAATGTAATTTTTGGCAAAGACTCTTCTTCACCTTTACTAAGATGATAATAAAAACTAGGGTAAAGGAGAAAGACTTATTTGTTAGATAAAATAATTTGATTTTAAATTGACACACAGGTATAAAACCTAAACATCTCAGTAATGACTTTTACCAGAAACACAGGATCACTCAGGTTGGAAGGGATGACAGCATCTCTCTAGTCTAACCTCTTTCTCAGCGTAGGGTCCTTCAGCCACTGCTGACAGGGCCTGGTCTCCAGCCCAGTCAGCCCTGTAGTCCCCAGCTCAACTTGCTCCAGTTGGCCAG
The DNA here is from genome assembly GCF_000687185.1 of Egretta garzetta. Classification (NCBI taxonomy): domain Eukaryota; kingdom Metazoa; phylum Chordata; class Aves; order Pelecaniformes; family Ardeidae; genus Egretta; species Egretta garzetta. The sequence continues at coordinate 1,170,900 of NW_009258669.1, forward strand.
TACATTTCTTGTATTAGGGGGGCCCAAAATAGGGCATAGTGCTCCAGATGTGTTCTAACAAGTGCTAAGTAGAGGGGGACAATCACTTTCCTCACTTGACCAGCTGTGCTCCTGTCAATACAGCCCAAGATGATTTTGGCCCTTTGCTGCCAGTGAGCACTGATGGCTTGCGCTCTTCCTGCTAACAAGATGCCTGGGTTCCTTCCAGCAGAGCTGATCCCAGCCATTCAGACAGGCCAGGTTACCCCTTCACAGGTACGAGACTCCACATTTGTCCTTGCTGAATTTCCTAAAGCTCCTATGCATCCAGCCCAATCCTGCAGCTGGACTTTGACCCATCTACCTGTCAACTCATCCATCCATCCTAACCTGGATGCAAGAATATTGTGGGACACAGTGCCGAAAGCCTTGTTACCACTGAGGTGTATGACAACCAGTGCTCTCCCCTCATATACAAAATATAGGATGTTTATAAAAAGCTAAGTTATTTTACCAGCTAAACTGATTACTAAGTGCACAACTATCTCCTGATGAAGCAAGTCCCTTTTAAAAGGGGGTTATCTTTGTTAGGTAAAATCATGTTCTTTTCTTTTTGGCACTGACAACAAATAATATATTCTAATTGCTACTGTTAGAAGTGAAAAGATTTTGACATTTTCTTGTGGAAGCTTATTTTCGTACCACTATAAGCAAGCTAAAAATCATGACTTAGTAGTAAAATATTAGTTTCCTACCATCCAAGAGAAGAACTGGGTTTAAAACTATAATCAGCAGCCATCAGTAGTTCTCCATCAATAGAAAGTTGCACATACCATGGGTGGAAAGTAGAGGATAAGACTGAAAATACAAAATAAGCCTAACAGTTTGAGGAAAAAAAACCTCCCATGATACAATTTAACAAACAGGAAAGCTAAATTATGCAGAGAATTGCCTGCAAAGGCTGGCAAAAACTCTTAAGGTGGTACTTCTTCAGAAGTACATATGGAGGTTCTGGAACTGGTCATAAACTGCATACTATTTAACAGCGCAAACTACTGATACCTTTATTGTAATGTGTTTGTAATTTGAGATATTTGCATGCCTATTCTTGCCATCCCAGGAGCTGCCAAAAGGCTTACCAGTCCAAGAAGCAGAAAAGCAGAAACTGGAAAACTTCTTTCTGCCAGGAACTTCCAGTCCTGTACTTGCTGCACCTCCATCAGAATCAATGTGATTACATTGAAAATCAATGGGATTACATAAGAATTTAAGAATTTCTTTCTGTTGATGTCAACAAACTCTCAGTCTACTCGAGCTTTGGACTTCTATAGATTTGAGTATACTTCTAATTTTTTTTAACATTTTGCTGTGTCTTTCAATCCTTACAAACATTCATCTTTTTTTAACTTCAGCTAACCTCAAACTATTTAATTCAACCTTGCATGAAAGAAATTTGAAATAAAGTGAAATCAAATGAAAAAGAGAACATGAGCAGAATACAATATGAAACATTCCTTCTTTGATCAGGAGTAATCTTCTGGCAAAATGATTGCCCCCAGTCACCGGTACAACACTTCAATAGTTGTACCCAATCCTTTTGCCACTGGGCCCTGAAACAGTTACAATGCAGTAAAAGTCACAAATCAGGTGTACTGTACATTGGCCTTAAGCCTTGTGTCAGCAGTAAATTGATATGATTTGTAATGATCTGGAAAAATGAAAGGAACCATGAAGGAAAGGAGTATGAGTGGAAAAAACTTCTACAGCTGAAAACTGTAAACAAAGCAATTAAGGATATAAAAGTCTGCCCTGGTGAACACGAGATACATCCATTTTTTACATCCATAATCACTCTTAAAAGATTGCTATGACATATAAATTTGTCTTGGTGTTTTTGGAACTTCAATATTTTGACCTTCAAAAATACTGAACCTGCTTCTGCCATATCAAAATATCACCTGTGGTTTAACCTACGTTCAAAACCACCAGACTTTCACCTATATCTAGCAAGACATCTTTACATTTATAAAAATGGAATGGACTGCTATCAGCATAATTGCAGAAGAAATGTTAATTGAATAGCAGGAAGCTACCAGATAATGACTCCTTGCAGCTATTGACAAAAATTAAATTCAAATAAACACATAAAAACATAGACATCTGTTTTAAAAATAGTTAATGTTAAAATGATCTTTTGACAAGACTCTATTACAATGACTAATATATGCAACATTTGATGCTGATCATCATTACATTAAATGGATACTAGGGAATTCAAATGACAATTGTTTACTCGGCTAATGTGGAATAGATGACTTCTGACTAGATTAAAACATGAGATGTGCTTTCCCAAGGCTGTACTCAAAATGGTATGTGTTGTCTCAGACAAGGAAAACCTGATATGATGGCCTACACTGAAGTATCAGGTACTCTATTCAACATCTTCATTTGCTGTTATCTACAAATTGCATAGGATTTCTAAGCATAAATGAGAGCAGAATCTGGTTGTGTATATTTCAGTGGATTTTTAAGTCCTTTCTCTGGACAGGACTGAATCTGAGGAAACATGCAGGGGACAGGAACCCTGAACAGCTCTGAAAGATTATACACCAAGCTCTGTTCATCGAGTGGCAAGCTGATCTCCAAGTAAACCCACTCATACGCACTTGACTGTCACTGAAATTTTGTTTCTTTTACAGCCATTACATGGAGAAAATACTTTTTTAGAATAACTTTCTCAGAAACCTTATATGGTATTTTAAAATATCAGCATTAATAAGAAGGTAGGAAAAAAAGATTGCGAGAAAGAAGACATTTCAGAGTTACTCAAGAGTGTCTGTGTCAGTGGGAGAAGCTAGAGGATGTATATTGTCTCGACTACACTCTGAAAAAATAATGTAGAATAGGACAAGACACAGGGAAAAGCAACATAGGTTATCAGAAGAATAAAGTAACTTCTGTACAAGGAGAGAGTGAACAGAGTAGCTTGAAAAAGAGACAGCTAAGCGAGGATATGGCAGAAAGCTCCAAAAGTATGTAGTGTGTAAAGAAGGCAAATGGGGATAATAAACAGATGCACTTTTTCATAAAACACTCCACTGAACTCCAATGAGCGTGATTCATTGCATGATATTTTGGATGGCAACAGTCAACTGATTAAAACGATACAAATTGTTAAAGTTCACACACACAGTGGTGCCGATGAAGCTCCTTCTCAAGGGTTTGCTAAGCTGCTGGCCATTGGAGCACGTATCACAGGGTAGATGCTTGACATGTCCTCTGTTTCTAACTTTTCTTCTAAGCCTCTGTGTTGGCACCTGGCACTGGTAAGACCACAGGCTAGAGAGGGATCTACTTAAACAGCCATTTTAATGTTCTTGGACCCAGCACTTGCTTTCTCTAGAAGGTGTTAGCTAAAATAACTTTCTCAAATTCAGAAAGAATAAAGCCTTTGCTAGTGCTTTCATGTCTTCAGTGGGATTAATTGCATTAATGTGAACAAACCTTCAACTGTCCATCTCAGTTTATGTGGATCTATTAATTAAAAATGCATTATTCATCCTTTTCTTACTGACATATACCTTGGGCAGGAGGCTGCACGAGGAATCTAGAATGTGAAAATATTAAAGTGTGAACAATAACACTGAGAGTGTGACAGCCAGCACACAAACACTGCTGAGTGTTTGCGTAAGACCTGCTTTACAGTTTTCAGTGTATTTTGAGATAGCAGACACAAAATCCATTTCATTAAAAGGAACAATGCACTTTATGAAGAGCTGAAACACTCCCCAGAATTGTCATGTGCTTTTTAGCATACTTAGTTCACTACATTAATGCTAAGGGTTGCTTTTTGTTTAGGGTTTTTTTCCTTTACCTCTTCAAACTTTGCTTATAAAGCAGATTTCAAGGACCACTTGAGAGTTTGTACTCTGGCAATCTTCCTTAGAAAGAGAAAGAAAAGACCAGTGACATCAATGGTGAACACAGTAATGTTACATACCTTACATACTTGCACTGCTGCAACTAAATAAGAGTATGGCCAGCAGGCTACCATTCACTGTTACTGCCATAGCAGATAATTTTAACCACTGTGAGCACCATCTCTACTGGCTATGGCAAAATAGTTAAGAATACATTTTTTACCTGTCTTAAATTAAAACACTTCAGCTTCCCTGGTGTAGGAGACTATTCTGCTTTGCACCATTGCTCTAGCAGCATCTGCTCCCCAAGCAGCTTTAATCAACTTTTGGAAAATCATCTCAATAGGAAAAGTATCTGCCAACGATAAATAAGTATCAAAATATAGCATAACATTGCCCTTCTGTTGCCTGTGAATTAAGAAATGCTTGCTGGAGTTAAGACCAGTTAAGCCTATGAACTCTTTTCTCATACATAAACAGACTTTGGTGTAACAACTGGAATCCTCCACAGCCATAAGGAACACAGCCTATAAAATATTTGGAAGGATGGGTCAGTAAGGCCTATATATGAAGGAAGAAAGCCTTCAGGACTAATTCATAGGATATGTTTAAGACTGGGAACATGTCTCAAGTTCTGTTCTACTTCTGTGCTATTTCCAAGCCACCAGAATACTTTTATTTGAACCCACACTAGCTCCTTCAGTTTTTATCTAGGAAAAGAAACTATTGATCTATGTTTAGAAGGAAATCACAGGATGAACATACCTGTTTAAGCATTTGATAAAAGCATTCACTCAAAGGACAAGGCCCATGCTTCAATCCTTAATGAACCAGTGACAGCAGCTTTTTACGTTAAACCACTATTAGTTTCAAAATATAAAAAGCCCATACTGCAGAGTCCTTGATTCTTCCTTCATAAACAAGGACTTTCAGAATTGCCCACATATTTTTTTATTTTAAAGTAAAAGCATTCCAGCACAACAGACAGATTACATCCCTTTCCCCAGAAAAGCACCCAGCAGACAAAGGGCAGTGTGTGATGGCAGAAAACATGGGCCTCAATCTGGTCATACGGGGGAGGAGGCAAGTTTAAGCCTTTGCAGGTGCCATGTACCCTGTGCTGCAGTACGAAAGGAGAGTGAGAGCCATCATGTCCCATCTGTTTAACTAACTTCTGGAAGAAAGTATCAGTGCATCTGTGTGAAAACTGATCTTTAAGAGGGACAGGGCCTCCTCAGAGCACACCTACAAGACCAAGCTCTTCTTACAAGGCTGTGAGAAGGTCACGCTGCCCACATCTCTGCCAAGCTTAGCTCTGAGGTACCTGGCACCCTGCTCACTGCTGTCATGACCAAGACATTCCAGAACATGAAGAGCAGTTAAACTGTATGACCAAAATTCTAAATTTTAGAAGAATTCCAGCTTGTTCTCTAAACGCTTATGCCTGTATACAAAACTGCTTCTACAAAATGTATTTCAACTGAGGCCAGATCATTGTTTTCACTTATCCATCAAACTTTGGTAAATGCTCTTTTATTTCCACACTATTAGAAGGTACACTGTATCAGATACATATGAATATAAAGCCATTCAAAAGCTATTAGAGTAAGTACAGTAGGGACTCTTTGTCAAAAAGGAAAATCTCTCTAAAAGATGCCTTAAAATGTAAAAAAAAGTCAAGGTTTCTATTAGAAACATCCTCCTTGTTTAAGAAGTTGAGTCTCACTTGGTTTGTTCCAGCAGCAGATAGTAAACCCCCACAGAAGAGACTTCAAGCAACAGGAGTTACAAACCTTACAGAACAAAAGAAGAAATTAAAATTAAACTGAATTTAAGCAATAAACAATACATATTTATCACTATTCAAGACAACATGATCCAATTAATTCTGCAAATAATCCACAGAAACAGCTGGAATACTTATCTACATATTTTAAAAAGCAGTTGTAATTATCTTGAGAAAGACTGTATGTGGGAAAGAAAACAATGATTTAAAAACGAGTTCACTTTAGATTTCACTGATGAGAATAGTTGCCATCAGTGTAAATAGTAATAGTGTACTAACCGTTTCCAGAAGGTCTGTACTGAGCCAGACTGTAAAGTAATACCTTAAATTTCAATCTTCAGGCTAAGTGAAAGAACAGGAGTGCAGAGATACTAGCCCAGGCCTGTGTATCTTTCCTTTGCACTTTTAAGTTACACACAGCACTAAGAAATGTCTCCAAGTGCTTCTGTGAAAAGACAATCAATAGAGCTTTCAAAACAGGCTTCCAAAACGCTAAATGTATCAAAGTAAGAAGGTGAGGTCTTTTTTCAAGACAGCCAAGGTGTGACAGAAATTGTTTTGCTTTCATTCCATAAGCAATACACTAATGATCAAACTGGCAACATAACTTATCTGGCAATTCATAGAGATACTATCATTAGCATTATTTTGAAACTAGCTCCGTACTCTGAGAGCAAAAATAAAACTGTTTACGCACTTCTAAATCTATTTTGTATGTGCATCTACAACTCTTTTGAAAATGCATGCCAGTTTCCTTTAAGGGACAAAATCATTGCTGGTCCACCCTTGTAGCCCTTCGTACAAATAACTCTCAAGTTGCTAAACTGACTTGCACACTGACATAACCATGTTCAAAAGTAATTTGTTTAAAGGTAAGAGATGTGGGATTGCCAAGGAGATTACACATAAGGAAGCTGATTCACTTTGAATTTGAGTGGTATTTACATGCTACTGGTCTGTCAGATGTTTTGAACTGACTTCAGTCTGAAAATGCTATGGCCATTAACTTGCCAGAAGACATTTCTTGGTAACATAAACTCTTATGTGAGAGAATGGCTTTCAAGTCAGACACTAACAGATGGATAAAAACTTCAGCGTGAAACACTAAAAAAAGCTAAGTGCATTTAAACACTTGCAAAGTAAAATTACAGAATATTGACCTGTATCAAAAATTTTATTAACATTTTCTGCCAAATCACACAGTCTCAGAATGCCTCATGCCAGGATCCATCCTTAAAATCAATCATAACTATGGAAGTGTAGAACTAGGCTTGCTTTCTTTTGTTTGCGGTAGGGGAACTCTTCTGTCTTCACCATGTATTATGTTTACATCTACAACATAATCAATATTACAGTGCAAGGTAGACAATTGCTTTTTTAGAACTGTATCTGCTTTGCAATGCTCCACATTTGTACCACCACTCAAAAGCAGAGTGGGCTGGGCAAGAGTATTTAAAATGTTCCCAAAGTTTGTTCCCTGGATTTTTGCTCTCCCTGGAATCAGTGACGAGCGCTAGATTAGCAAGCAGGGGGGGACCTTTAGAAGTTGCTCTGTAGGGTAAACCAGATGATGCTGAGTACAGGACGTCCACACCACACCCATCAGCGTTTTTTTCATCACAGACTGAGTTGGGGTGTACTTGGTGAGCCACAAGAATGCTCCAATTTATTTTAATCTGAAAAATATGTGCTTAAGACCCTTTCATAACATAAAAAAAAACAATAAAAGAGAATGATCAGGACATTTACTTAAAAAATGCCTTCTGATGTAAACTGAAAACACTAAGGTAAAGACACACAATGACACCAAATGACAACTATTGACTTAAAAGGTAACAGAAACAGTCTCAGAGGTATTTCCTCAAGACTGCAATTAGCATGTTTGAGCAATTCTTTGAGGTCTCTCACTAAAACTGGCCTAATGTCAAGAAGGGAGACAGGAGAAGAGGCGCAAACTCTTACCTGCTAGCACAGGCTGGGTTTAGCACTCATCAGGAAAGAATAAATGCATACCTGATGTTAGCACAATAGCTAGACCTAACTTGTCATGTTTTGGTTGTGATTATGAAGACCAAAGTGAGTAAATAATCCAGAAAAAGAAGAAAAAGGAGCAATAGTGTAGTGTGTGCTTGTATGTGAGACAGTGAAAATAGCAGGTTTTGATGCAGAATATCCTCTAGGAAACAGCTACTTACTTTTCAGGGCAATGAAGACCAAATTCAAAGCAATGGAACAAGGATGTTTTAAATGTGTTGTGATAAAGATCATCTTAACTGGAGAATCAGGTTGGAAATAAAGATCACTAGAGAAGCTTGCAGAATTAACCTGTTTATAATGTAATGGTAATATTAACAGGCTGGACTCGATCTACTCCAAACAAGTTATTGGTAGGAGGATCATCATATCTATGTTTCCTCTATTCACTTCACCATAACCACCTTCTCATAGCCTTACTGGGTAGGCTGCAATGCATGCACATCCTCTACTGTTAACATACTATTTTTACGAACTACTTAACAAGTTATTTTGTGCATCTGAGAACTTGTATTAGAATTCCCCAGGTCCTAAGCATTGGTCCATCTGACATTCTCTTAAGAGCTACCAGAAGCCAAGGTCACTTTTGTTATTTATTTTTCGTAGAACAGCTTTTTTTCCTGCTTATCATTGGTCTTCCAGATAATTTATTCACTGTAATCTGCAATTAGCCACACAATGTTTTTTCAAGAGTGAGGGAAGATGCATCTTCTCTTACTTTCTTTTCGTGCTTTTTTCACAATGCAAGTCGCATTTATGACAACTTTTAAAATAAAATGGCTGAGCAAACCTTTTGCTGACAGCTGTGGGACACCTTAGCCTTCAGGCTGTGCTTAGCTGCTCAGCAGTCTCACAGAAAACCCTGAACGAGGCTTTTCACAGCTCCTTTTCACCTCTTCCTTTCTCAAAGTGCTCAAGCTTCTGGTAAGTCACTTCAATCACTTATCTTTCCACACTGACTTTTAAGCCACAGAAATGACTCACTGTCTCAGGTGGCATCATCAGAGCTCTACCTGCACTTGTTACTCTACCAAGTCATGATCTCTGTACCTGCCCGCCACCAGTCCGTGTTCCTTACTGCTCCAAGCACGCTGAGTTTGCCTAGACTGTTGCCTTCCTCCAACTCTCAAAACACCTCAGAAATACTTATCTGCTTGGGTAATTAGAAATATTCATTGCGATACATCACACTACAGGAGAGAAAGGGAGAGCAGAGGCTACTTATGTAGCTACTGAAAATCACAAAGAACATCCATAAACATGTATTTTTAAAGTCATTTAAGCCGTTAGGAATCCATTTACACCAAAAAGAGCGTTGAACCTTTGACAGTAAATGTGTTTAGTCTTCTGTTGCATAGCTACTTAAACACTTATCCTTGCTTCAGAGTCAGGGAAGTCATCAGCTGACACTCATTCTAGCACAGTACATGCCTCTGCTGAAAAGCGCTGCTCCCTCCACTCATGCACAAAACCGTTTTTAACAGTGAAATGTACCTTCATTTAAAAAGAAGTCAGTTATAATTTATTTATTAAGATATTTATTAATGTATAATTATAGTGTATTAATTTTATAAATAATATTTATCGTTTATAAATTTATTTATTTATGTAGACAGGTGTATAGCAAAGGTGCACTACAATATACCTAGAATACATTTTACAGATTAAGAAAGCTAATAGATAAACTTCTGGAGTATAGGTTTTCCTTTCTGGCAAATCAGCTCCTTCCTGAGGTCTGGAGGAAGGAGATACATCTCTCAGTGAGGTGTTCCACGTCTACCTTATTTCTGTGACATAGACAATAACACATTCCTGCAATACAGATAATGGAGCAAAATACAGAATTCTATAAATTATAGAATCACAGTATCATTTGGGTTGGGAGGGACCTTTAAAGATCATCTAGGCCTACTCCCCCTGCTGTGGGCAGGGACATCTTTCACTGGATCACGTTGCTCAAAGACCCACCCAACCTGGCCTTGAATACTTCCAGTGATGGCGCATCCACAACTTCTCCAGGTAACCTGTTCCAGTGTCTCCTCACCCTCATTGTAAACACTGTTTTCCTTCTGTATATATATAAATGTGCCTTCTTTCAGTTCAAAACCATTGCCCCTTGTCCTGTCAGTAGAGGCCTTACTAAAAAGTCTCTCTATATTGTTCTTTAAGTACTACATCCCTTTAAGCACTGAAAGGATCCAATAAGATCTCCCCAGAGCATTCTCCAGGCTGAATAACCCCAACTGTCTCAGACTGTCTTCATAGGAGAAGTGATCCACCCCTCTGATAATTTTTGTGGTCCTCCTCTGGACCCACTCCAACAGGTCCAGGTCTTTCTTGTACTGGAAACACCAGAGCTGGATGCAGTACCCCAGGTGGTGTCTCATGAGAATGGAGTAGAGGGGGAGAATCGCCTCCCTTGACCTACTGGTCTCACTTCTTTTTATGCAGCCCAGGATACAACTGGCTTTCTGGGCTGCAAGAGTATATTGCCAGCTCATATACAAAGATATGAAGATATGTTAATGTTTCCTTCAGGTTAGTAAATTCTGACCTGCTCAAAAAACCTGTTTGTTCCTTTTTTTCCCAATTTGTGGCCATAAACTACATTATAAATGAATGAACTACCTGCACACTTACAAGATAAAAGTCCATGTGTTGGTCTGTAAGGTCAAATGAAACTGTTTTTGATGAATATATATAAAACCTGCATCAAGTAAATTATTTTTTATTATACATTGGTTAAAAGCTGCTGGCATTAATGTTTTTTTTCCCCCCTTACACTTCCAATAGTTAAGATGACCATTTTTTCATCTACTTCACTCTTGTGCCATGGAACTGTTTAAACACATGGAAATATTAAGGGCTAAGATAAAACCTTACAAAATTATGGAGAACACTTGAAGAGAGTGATCCTTAGGTGTAAAAATTGTGATCAAAAAGCACGTATACGAATTTATGAGGATTTCAAATGGAAGATGGGAGATGTGTTTAGATGATTCATAAACAGTCAAATCTAAGCTAGTACAGAACAAATGTCTGTAGCAAGGTACAGTAGCAATGATGAGAAAAGAGCACAAAAGAAAAAGCATTTGATTAACTAGGAAAGAACATGGAACTGACAAGTTGAATATGAAACCCCTGCAACTATTTGCCATAAGCTGATAGTCCGCCTTTTTCCTTTGTTTTATTCTTTCTGCATGAATTCACAGAAACTATTTTCCTACATGTACAGCTACAAAGCACAGATGGATGTTCCCATTCAAAACTTTTCAGTGACTTGTCAATATACTAATTTAGCAACCTTCTTTCTTCTCCACTTTCTTCCTGCTCCAAATGCTAGCCCTATAAAGGCCAGGTTAGAGCAAAAGGTGTAATCTCAATTATATAGAAGTTCATAAGTAAATTGGGTTGTTTCATTAGGGCTTGGGTTTCATCCACATAATCTAACAGGAATCTTTCTTCATCACACCTTTTCATTAACACTATACCCTCTGTTATACAAGTATTTCCCAATTTCCTACAACACAACTGGAGAGAAATAACTCGTTGGAACTTCATAAACAACTAGTCTGTGTATAAGCTAGAAGACAGTTCACCTCAATCCTTTTTATGCTCTGCAGGTTTGTGTGAAAGTCCAAGCTTTCACTGCCTGTCTGCCTTTTATAACTAAGGGGGAAGGCACAAACACCCAGCAAAGCTTTTCTGAGCAAGACAGGAAGGACCTTCTATCATACAGTCTTACAGACCTACATAATAGCTAGTGATAACAGCAATAGTCCTCTGCCACTCATGATTGGAGACAGCAATACATTCAGAGAATTTGAGTTAATGCTAATCGTAGAATCATAGAATGTTTTGGGTTGGAAGGGACCCCTAGAGGTCATGCAGTCCAACCCCCCTGCAGGAGCAGGGACACCGCTAACTAGATCAGGCATGTCCAGTGAATATGCCAAGCATAATGGCAGAAAGGCACTGTGCTGCTTTGCCTACAGAGTTGTGCTAATGTGCTTCAATTAGAGCATGTCTCTGCTATTCCAGATGAACACATGTCTTCAGACCAGTGACTTTAAAGACTGCTGAGCAGAGCAGTTTTCCTTTGTCATTAACATGTTAAGGAATATGTCAACACCTTTAAACTCATTGTAACTGTTAACCAAATCAGACTTCTATACAAATCTTTAGAGAGTAAAGACTGGAGCACCACTAAGTCTCCATTCCCCCACTCATCAGTTCAACACAAGAAAACAATGCTTACAAAAGTTAAGCATACTGACAGTGCAAACAAGACACTTCGGCAGGAAAAGCAGTGTTGGATTTCCACTCTGGGAAGCACACTGGGCCCACTCCTAATGAAACAGTTATCAAAGTAAGCAAAATAAAGCAACTGGATTTTAAGTAAATGGGACTAGAAATGTAAGTATGTTTTAGAGGGAGTCGATTGCTTTCTTTCCTCTCATATATATTGTAAATATGATTTATTTCCTTCTTCAAGAAGGGTATTGGCATTAGTTTGGATTAAAAAGAAGTGATGACGCTGAGATATGAATGGGAAGAACAGAAAAATCATCATCAGATTGGAGATGGCACAAGAGTATTTTATTGGTTTTAGAGAAAGAATTACCTTTGCCTTCAAAACGAATTTTCTGTTCAGTAAAATAAGACTACCTACCAAATGCTTTCACACACTGAAACACATGCAGATGTGAGGGAAATTAGGCAAAACAGTGAGTGAAAGTATGGTAAAGTGACAGGCAAAAGAAAACGTGTCACGTGTGGAAAAAACAGTATTTCCTAATAGCAAAATGACAACATAATCATGAAAGACAGGTATAGCAAAATGACAACGTAGTCATATAAGACAGGTATTTTACCTCACTGAAATTTTCAGGGAGTTAGGACACTTATAGCCTAAGCTTATATTTTGACTCACAATCACGCTGTGTCTGTTTTTGAAGCAGAGCTCCATTCCCCAATGAAGGAAAAAGTTCTGCCCTGAGTGGTAACCACTGCTGTAAAACCTTCCTTTTGTCTCCACACATCTTCTGGGGCTCCCTTCCCATTCTGAGGTGGCACAAGAGACAGCACCGCTGCTTTCTGCTGCTGGCACATTTCACTGTGGGTTGCTCCAGATGAACTGTGATGGCAGGCTAGCTCCTAGGCAGAAGTTTGGTCTGTGGCATCAGCAGGGTTGATACCAGAGGTCAGCCTCCAGCTAAAGGGCAAAGACACAAGCTCACACTGAGACCTCTCCTACTGCTGGTGCTAAAACTGAGAAATCAGAATCCAAGAGCACGCCCGATTTCACCTGGCCCACAGGGGCAATTCTAACAGGCAGAGATTGGGCAGTGATAAAGCAGCAGCCTGCTTTCCACCAGCCATATTCCCTTCCTGAAAGAGCCTTTATTCTATGTTTCCGAACAGCTATTCAAGCCTCAGAAAGGATATTGAAGCAGTTCCTTGGCAGGAAACTGTGATAATGGCTTGGGTCAGTAAAGATACTGCAGCCAAGAAATTAATTTGACTCATGTCCTGCACAATAATGACAAATCCTCTCATAAATTCAAAATGCTAATTTTCCTATTGCATGACTAGTAGATATCTATTAGATGATGGCAATTACACAGATCATATTTCAGCTACGAGAGGATTTAAGCACTTCTGAATTTTAGTTTCAACTGAAATATACATAACCATGTCATTGAAATAATATATAATAAAACATAACCACATGTTCATGTTAATCTTGAACTTACATGCTTTGTCAAACTGTGCCTTGGGGTATTGACTTTTTCTGAGGAATGGTGAGGGCATGACAAAATGTTCATTAAAAATGACCACGTGCAATGCTATCTCCCGTGTCAAACATGGAGAAATGGAGTGCAAAAGGAATTTGGTTTCTAACAATACAAGAGTGGGACTGATTGGATAAGACTCTTGAACCACGCAGCCAACGCTTCTTTGAGGGAACCATGTCAAATTAAGAACACGGAAAAATCTTTTGTTTGAACAAAGATGACAATTCAGCTAAAGGCTAGTAAGGGAAAATGAACAATGTAGACTTACTGTGAAGTTATAATAATTGTAATGTGCAGCAGACTGACTGGTGGACATTGCTAAGTGCTTTGAAACTCACAGCTAACTTAGGTTTAAATTTATAAAATACATATTTCAAAAACCCATGGAATTCTTAATATTTTATGAAAGCATTACTAAAACTTAAAATTGGTTAGCATTTTTAGCATATGAAAATTGCAACAGAATGTTATAGTGGTGTAACTGAAGTTAATAACTTACACTAATTCTAGCTTTCACCATTTGATCTAGTCTTTCCTACTGATGTGAATATCTGTTCTTACACTAATGCCCAGTAAATATTTCTGTAACAGAAAAAATCCCAACTAACTAATCTTCTCTCTTTTCAAAACAATGTAAATGCTGTCAAATATGAGAAATAAGAATAAAACAATGTGTCCACTATGTATATTAAGGAGTTAGGAACACAATAATGAAAGAACCTACTCGAATTATTAAATTCTGTCTTTGTCACTTCAGAAAACCCTGGAATAATTTAAGTGTTCCCCAGAACATCTATTCCACAGGTCTGTATTCTTGAGAGACCATTTTCTAACACTTTATATCAACTGTTAAATCTACCTTAAAAAAGATAAAAAGACACAACTATGAGACATTCTTCTTCCTGCTGTGGAATACTATATTCTGTGTCCCTGCAAAAGAGGGAAATTTATAAAAATGGTCCCAGGATGAGGACTATGCTCTGTACCATGGAGCATTTCATTAATGGCACTGATATTGAAACTGATGTTGAAAAATGTAGACTGTGAACTTAATATGTTCAGTATGCTCTTTGCTCATTGGACTGATAAACAGGTTAAAACTGCTTTGAGCTTGTGCCCAACTCCCCTTGAAGGCTGAAGTCAATAATGTCTAACATCAGTTCCAGTTATATACATTAAAACAACATGTTTAATGATATGTTACTTGTCAGACTAACTTCAATTATACAGAAGAAAATCTGACCCCTTTTGATTTAATCAGTAGAGTCTGAAGTCTCCTTTTTAGAGACTGTTATATAAAAAAATCCCTTACAAGCCCTTAAATTTCATCAATGCAATGAACCCAAGCAGATTAGTCAGATATTAAAGTTACTGATTTTACCATAATAAATCACACAGCTGTCACTGAATTAGCCAACCAGAAGAGCCAGGCTTCACGCAAATAAAAGTAAACTACTTCAGTAAAATAAGGAGGCAGAAGTTACTCTTTAGGATCAAGATTCCACAAAACCTTTAAAGAGTTAAAAAGCATTCACTGAAGCATGTGCAAGCATGTGTTGAAGAATGTGATTGAACAGAAACAATTTGCTGCATCACAACTTGCAGAGCTCAAAAGTTTGAGATTGCCTTACACAGTCTAGTAAATACGAAAAGCACAGTTAAACAATGCACTGGAGTCCGCACACTGCCACACCAAAGGACCAGCACCTTTAAAGAACAACTGTTGCTCACTTTTCACATCCAGTTAAGCTCTAGCTTCACTGCAAACAATGCCAACCAAAATGCCAATTAGCAGCAATGAGATGTTATTGGAGTTCTGCCAAGGCCACCAACTGGTTTCACAAGGACATGCAATAGACCAAGAACAAACTGTTTTTGGTCACTGCTACACTTGGTCAGAAACAAATACATGATATCTATGTGAAAGGCTGCAGAATCCACTACTGATTTTACAAGCAATAACTTCCCAACAGAAATTCCTGTGGTTTTCAAGAAAGGAGATTAATGGATGTTTTTCCTCCAGAAAGATTTCCTGTCTTTAGCTTGCCTTCCTCCAAGATTTGCTGATACGACAGCCTTCCGCATCAGTTTCTCTTTTCTACTACATATTTCAGAAAGGAGTATAGAGAAATATGACAAAAGACTTTGTAGCATTTGCCCAAAAAATTGAGATGTGTCCTCTCTATTGTATAACTTGTTTTATGATCTTTCTGTGGGTTTCTTGCACTTTAAAATTTATCAGTAGAGGCATCCAGCAGGTAGGTGTCTATTATTACTGCTGTTATAAATCAGATAAAGAAAAAAAGGAATTATGACAACCCTGAAATAAATCAGCTAGTTCACTAAACTGTAAGATTACAATAAAAAAGAAAGATAAAAAAAAAAAGAAAAAAGACTGTGTAAATGCCTTTTAAAAAACCGCTTTTAAATGGAAAGGAAAAACCTGTTGCTTCCTTGATTAAAGCCTTTAAGCAACAACTGAACTGTCTTACTCTTACTTATTTACTATTACGCTAAAAGTCATGGTATACTGCCAGTGGCTTTACTAAGTTACCATCAGCCATGTAATTAACAGTAATTTGAAGTGAGATCTTCAGCCTGAATTCAAGCTACTCAACTTCAAGTCATCGATGTTATAGAAATGAAGTGTGTTTACACATTGGCACATTTCCCAGATAAGTCATGCCCGGAACTTGCTTTGCATATTACAAACAAGTTTATAGAAATTGAAAACAAAAAGACAAATTTCCTCTTCTCTTTCACCTCTGTTTCATAGGATGATCGTTGTACCAACATAGCAACAATGGCTTAGCAATTTCATGAGTTAAACCCAGGAGATCTCAGCCAAATTTTGCACTCCACAACAGCCTTTATGCATTACCCTTGTCAGTGAGAAGCCTACTGCTCTCTAAATGGATTCAGTAGGAAAAGGACAGATGTTCGCTACTAACAACATCAGAGTTGAGATTTCCAAATGCATCAGCCAAATCTTCCTCTATCCGTATCCTTTCAAACCTGGCCTTCTCCCTCGCCAGAATTCATTTGGTTCATCTTCTAATTGACTCCACAGCCAGCCAGCATCATCTCTATGGATATGCTCCCACTGTGAAATGTCCCTGGGGACTCTGAGAAACCCACAAACTACAGCAAATTGACTCCTCTATGAAAATGCATGACAAATCCCTTGCAGGGAGCAGAAATCCCAATTTCCATCAGTTGTCTACAGGTCAAGCCCTGTGTGTTGTTTCTAGTGCTAGCTTACATCAATCCCCTACAGCCAGCCACACTGCACCATCCCCTTGGTACACAGTCTCCGCAGCAGAGCCCCACAGCTATGCTGTGCAGCTTCTCATCTGGTGCAGGCGTATGTACCTCACAGAGTACTCACTGCAGCGCTGAGGGAGGGGTTCCCTCCTTGATGTTGTCTGTATCAACCCTCAAGGTTTTGCTTTCGTGATTTTAAAACGAAGGATAAAAAGAAACACCGAGATTATTTTCTGCAAGCTTCTTGTCACTGAAAGCTACGTTCTGCAGTCTACTGTCTCTCTTGCACCTTCTCCTATACTCTGTGCCTTACAGACTACAGGTGAGAAAAGCCTCATCTGGAAAGTTCATGCCAAACATGAACCTTTCAGTATGCAAAGCCCACAGATGGACTTTGTATTGTAGGAGCAGTCTGGAACAAAGAGGAGGATACTGCCCTCTTAGCCCTCCTGTATGTTATGTTTAATCTGAAGCTAAAGATTTTGATATAAGCATAAACTGTGCCACCTGTTGGTTTCAGTATGACTCTAATACACCCACTACTTCCTCTCTGCCAACACTTCTGGTGAGTGTGCCCACATTTATACTGAAATAGAAAAAAATAAAAATAAAAAAAAACCCTCGTGAGCCTCCGAAATGTTCTGAAACCAGCAGTTGCACTTGCTCTTGGTACAGTCTTATCCCAGATCCTTTCACAGGTCTTCTTTGTTTGCAAGTTCTAAGAGGAAATGATTACTCATTCTGGTTGGAAATTCCCCTGTATCACACTGCTAGCCAATAAATTACAAATAAGTTTAAAATGAAAGGCAAGGTCTTGCAGTAACTTTCTCTAAGTAATTTTTCTTTGACTACTTCATTAAATATATGTTTCAAAAATGCAAATGACGACCCTTGTTCCCACTAAATACAGAAAAGGTATTAAGTTGTCTCCACAGTGCTCATGAGGCATAGCAGCTGTTATTTCAATACAAAAATACTTTTTTTTAAAAAAAGATAGGAATAAAAGTAATGATTTTTTTATATTTTAGAAGTAGTGGTTATTTTCTTAGTTTTTCCTCTGGCCCATTAATTCACTTGTTGAAGACTGAAGGACAAATTCAAAAAAAGCCTTCAGTACAGCAACTTTATCCTATTAAACTTACAATGTGAATCCATACACAATGTTCATCTCCCATACATGTATAGACATGTCCTTATGTCTACACATGAGCATAAGGACAGCAGAACACCTAAGAACAGGATTCACAGGAATATCCTCTGAAAGAGGATGTATAAGACAGCATGCACAGCAGGGTAGAGACTTCAGTCCAGGCTGGGAAGGAAATGAGGACTGGTTAGAGATTTACATCTCATTCCATCCAAAACACAAGCACCTAGCAGCATCTAACTCAACTACGGTGCACCTTCTGACACCAAAGAAGCAGAATCCAGACCCATCACCTGATCAATCATTTATTTTCTTTCAAAACACATTCTATGCTTAAAAAGCTACCATGCATGATTGAGCTGGCATAACCATGTGGCCTCTTTACCTCCCAAGTGTCTGAAATACAGCAATGCTCACCCTTTTTCTCACTTTCTAATTCAGTCTCTTCATTCTTTGATGCAAAGTGGAACAAGCTGGAAGGCTTACTGTCATAGTTTAACCCTGGCTGGCAACTCAGCACCACACAGCCGCTCGCTCACTCCCCCCACAGTGCGATGGGGGAGAGACTCAGAAGAGTAAAAGTGAGAAAGCTCATGGGCTGGGATAAAGACAGCTTAACAAGTAAAGCAAAAGCCACCTATGCAAGGAATTCATTCACTGCTTTCCACAGGTAGGCAGGTACTCAGCCATCTCCAGGACAGCAGGGCTCCACCTCACGTAACGGTTACTTGGGAAGACAGACAACATCACTCCAAACGTCCCCCCCTTCCTCCTTCCTCCCCCAGCTTATATACTGAGCAGGACGTCATATGGTCTGGAATAGCCCTTTGGCCAGTTTGGGTCAGCTGTTCTGGCTGTGCCCCCTCCCAGCTTCTTGTGCCCCTGGCAGAGCTGAGAAGTCCCTGACTGGCGTAAGCATTGCTCAGCAACAACTACAACATCAGTGGTTTAGAAACATTCTTCTCACACTAAATCCAAAACACAGCACTATACCAGCTACTAGGAAGAAAATCAACTCTATCCCAGCTGAAACCAGGACACTTCCACTACTCTCCGAAAAGCCCATACTTGGCTGATATAGCAAATACAGAAATTCCTTCCCTCATGTGATGGGTTGACCCTGGCCAGCAGCCAAGCACCCACACAGCTGGTCTCTTGCTCCCTGCTCCCTCCTTGGTGGGACGAGGGAGAAATCAGGAAGAGCAAAAGCAAGAAAACTCATAGATCAAGATAAATACACCTTACAGTGAGAATGAAAGAGGGGGAAAAAAGGCAATCGCTCACCACCACCCACAAGAAGACCGAGGCCCACCTCGTCTCTCAGCAACGACCACTTTGGAAGACAACCCCCTTGCTTCTTCTGCTACCGGAATTTTATTGCTTGCTGAGCATGACACTATATGGTATGACATTTCCCTTTGGTCAGTGCAGGTCAGCTGTCCTGCCTGTGTCCCTTCCCAGCTTTTTGCCCGATAGCGTATGAAGCGATAGCTATGTTTGCTTATTCCCACATTACCTCAGTAATTAACTAAGCATTTGAAGAAATGTTACTGGCTGGATGCTCAGTACAACTGCTCCTCATCACAGAAGTTCAGTAAGATCAAAGCCAAATGTACACATCTTTGAAAACTCTTGGTAGGCATTACAATAAATAAAAAAAAGCAACAGAATTGTTATCATTACAATTTTTACCTTAGAAACATCACTTTAAAAAAAGAAGAAAACCTGGCAGAACTTCGTCATGCACACATGTATCATACAAAAAAACCGGAGAGCTCACATCACATGTCAAAAAAAAAAAAGAAAAAAAAAAAAGAGGGAAGCTATTCCCCATCCTATTAATATCTGCTCAACATGACTCTATGGACTTCAGTCCCCTCTGTACTTTGCTCCTTGAAGACAGACTATAAAAACTTTCAGGTTTGCTTCTCAGCTGCATAGCTATAATTTTTGTTACAGTAGTACGATATGGCCAAATGATAGTTAATTAATTTTGCACAATTTTATGGTTTTCAGAAACACAGAAAGGACCGGATTTTATGCAAGTGAGAAGAAAATAAAAAACCACCTAAAACTGAAAAAAATAATAATACGTAGCAAAATAGTTTTTTAAATAAATAGAAATGTGCAAATACACTGTATGAATAAACTATGTGTTATTTCCTGCTTAGCTGCTACGCCATTAGCATTAGGTACCGTGCTGTTGCTCATGCTAGATAAACTAAGCAGCAAAACTTGAAAATAGCCAATTTCGTTACTATTTTTCATATGACCAATTCTGTTGCTCTCCTCTAGTAAAACTTAGTCTTCCAAGGTTGAATTTAACAAGTCTTAAGTATGTAAGTTGCCGATAATAATAAAAAACCAAAACAAAACACCGCCCCCCCCCCCCAAAAAAAAAACCCTCACAGAATTTTATTATCAAAAATGCCTTCAAAATCAGAATAATGGTTCTTTCCCCACAGTCATGACTGGGCTTTTCATGGCCTGCTTTGCCATATGGAACAGACAATGAAAAATATAAAGAACAGACAGTTTAGAGCACATCATTTCGCCCTTGTGTCTCCTCTACTGTGTTTGCCCCCACTGAAAAAGCTCTCCTTTCTCTCAAAAAGCAACATACCTCTTGACCTTGCTAAATTTTCCCGAAACACAATAAAATAGGAAAGCTCATGCAAAGGAAATAAAAGCTCACCCTGAGAAACTCTGAACCGGATAAGGAGGCACCCTCACAGGGTGCACGGGCCCTGCAGTCCTGGCATTTAGCCACTAGGCTGAAAGATCAACACCGGAGTGTCTCCACTTCAGGAACGGGAGCATCACCTTCTGCTCTCCTATTAGACAACTGGCATCCTATTTGTTTGTATAACTTATCAAAGCCAGCTCTACTGATGCATTATGCAAGGGCACAAGTGTATTGTAATATAGAACTAAGATCCACATATATGAAAAAAAGGAATTGTACTGTACTGAAAAGGAAATGTGATTTTTTTTCCTAATATTTTGAATATTTATATGACATGATGCAAAAGACACTGTCATTTTATATAAAGTATAGTGTTGTATTTTTAGCTTAATGGCTTTTTTTTAATCTTTTGTTTTCTGCAGTTATTATTCATTCATCCATGTACTCGAAAATGTCTTAAGAAATATGTTTTATGAGTAGAGGAAAAAATGTAAAGTCTGTTAGCAGTAAGAAAAGAAACATTAGTGTTTACAATATAGATTGCTCCCAGCAATTGTTTCTTTATTAGCACAGAGCTGCTGGAGAACTATTTGATTTCTGCATGTTTGAGTTTCTCAAAGTATTTTTTCTGTAATTCCCACAGCAAAAGACTCTGGAGCCATAGTGAAGTTGTGTAAAAGGTCACTACATTCAAACAGCAGCTGTTTGCTTTCACTAATAAAGGAAAAGACTGAACTGAAGAGTGGCCATAAATAGGCACAGCATACTCTTTACTCAGGCAAAACAGAGATTTGAGTGGGAATGCTGCCATGTTTAATGCAGGATCAACTCTAATACTGCTCTTTCACAGGCAGAAAGAAGGAAATAAGTTAAGCACAGGCAAATCCCACAGGATGTCCACGCGATTGTTCCATACCCAAAAGACAGAAAGGAATCTTACATGAAGCAATTTCAGCAATATTGCTGCTGAGTGACTAATAGTTCATGGGATGGCTCCAGTAGGAAAAAAAGCCAAGAAAACATTCTTACATATGACGATGAGTGTGAGAACTTTGTATTGTGGAGTTGGGAGAGGAAACATGAGAAAAAACTTCTCAGAAACCTACTGTATTGCTTGGCAGGGTGGTAGGGGTGGTGTTGTTCAGCCTTTTCAACAGATGTCTTCAGATATTTGCCAGCAGAAGCAGGAGAAGAGCAGCTGTGCAAGGCTCTGGAAGTTAACTCCGGCCTTCACCTAATGTACCAACAACATTCTTAGTCTCAGGAGCCCTCTCTAACTCCCTCTAGGGAACCGCAAGGCAGGATCCATAGCAGAAAGCGTCTGCTGATCCTACTTCCAGGTTTGGTTGTCTGCCACCATTGAAGTAAACAAGATCTGGACTCTAATGCCAGCAGGCTCAGTTCCTGTTTCTCTACTGTTTAATGCAGATTCCATTAGAGCTCTGCTACTGGGAGCAGACTCTAAATAGACACTGTCCACACCTCAAAAGAGCATCATCTCACTCGGAAAATCCTAGTCAAAGAATTCAGCATTAAATCTCAGGCATATTAGTAAATCAAAGTTTCTGAAATTTGTTGTTAAATTAAAAACAAAAAAAAGTTGTGTGGTTTGCTCATTATAATTACTTTATAATTAACCTTCCCAGCAGTGGTGTTAGAGAGCAAATAAATCCTTTTAATCAGTTAAGCTCCTCATTTATGGATTCTAGTTCCATCTTGAACTCTGTTACACATTGATTACCTCAATTATTTTGTCAATATTGTGTGCACAATTACATTTAAAGTTCCATAAAACAGCTTTGAGAAACACTTTGTGAAAAAATCATGGAACTTCCCCCAAATCACTTTCCAAATCCAATATTCTAACTTCAAATACAAACTCGTTGATTTAAGAAATACAAAAGCAGAGAAAATAAATTATCACTTGATCTAAATCTACTGAACTAAAAAATCTGAATCCAACAGCCATTTAAGACATGCTACTGATTAAAAAAGTAGTTACCATGTTGGACTTAGAATTTACATAATCAATTCTGAAAACTTCGAATTCCTCAGATTTTAGAGGAGCGGCCATCACTCACAGAAGTTTAATAAGGCATGAAACAAAAAAGCAATTTCTTTTTCAAACACCACATTACCTTTTTTATGACCCAAAAAGTGCACAAATGGACAGGAAAAAATGAAAGTTTTTGAAAATTATCTCTGAATGCAGTCATTATTCTACTGTCTGATCAAGAGCAACTCCCAAATACTATGTGCTGCTCAAAGTTTCTTTC
This sequence comes from Egretta garzetta, assembly GCF_000687185.1. Taxonomy (NCBI): domain Eukaryota; kingdom Metazoa; phylum Chordata; class Aves; order Pelecaniformes; family Ardeidae; genus Egretta; species Egretta garzetta. The sequence goes on from NW_009258669.1 coordinate 1,193,790, forward strand.
ATTAAAAAAGAAGGAAGAATAGGAGAATTTCAGTGGTGTACGTGATTGCAGAAAACTGGCCTGTTATTAAGTAAAACAGTAGATAAAAATACAGAAAAAAAATACAGAATTTGGCATCACTAGATCAGAACAGAAGTCTAAAGTTCTGTCTTCAGAAACTGCCTGTGCCTTATAAAGACTGATGAATGAAAAACCTGATTTTCCTGAACAATTTGGCAGTGTGATACACACAAAAAGTAATAGAGACAATAATTTCCAAACCTCGTGCCCATCAGCCTGCATCCTTCAGCATTAAATGTCTCTATTAGTACTTAATTTGTCAGGTTGGAATTATGAACTTTACTTTATTGATGATTAGTTACTAAATTATTTAGCCCACAATACACTGCATTTCCATACTTTAAATAAAACTTTAGGTACATTAAATCAAAGAACTCTTGATATCAATTTAAATTTACACTAGGAATTTATTTGTTCTTCCAAAAAAGGGAAGACTTTATAATTGTAACTTTCTGGGTTAGCCATCTTCTCTTTTTAGACCGTTTTCAGGCCTTTATCAGTGTTTTATAGTTTTAGATTATGAAGACCTATAGTTGAAATATATTACATCAAAGTTTCCAATAAAAGCCTCATTTCAACCAGCTGAAAGATATGGATATGGCATAGCCCTGTGGTATACCACATCCACAGGTGTATCTGTGGTATAGGTCTGGTATAGGTCAATTATGCGTGCATAAGTCTTCTGAAACAGCTTAATGGACTCTTTTAGCTTATTAATCATAAAATTGCATATTTTATTTGTCTCTGTAAGAATATGCTTTCAGGTTGAAGAACAGTTCTTCAATAGACCCTCCCGGTATTAAGTCTTTGGCACAGTCTAACAAAGACCTCACTGTGTTTAAGTCATTATAAATTTGGGAGGGCTTCAAGATATAAAAGCAATGTAAGACCCACACTGACTCTTGACTCATTCTCTTATCATTGAAGTCTAATTTAAAATGGCCCTAATTACCTTCATATAAATTACTATTTAATGCAATATATGCACACTCAAATAAAGAGTAAAGCCAGAATGCTTTGGAACTATCAAGGCAAGAAACCAGAAACAAAAGAAGTAAATACTTACATGTGTGGAGGTTAAGAGGAGTTTGGAGATGTTACAGGTATTAAATACTGGACAGTGATTGAAAATGCTACATTCCCATGTGTCTGCTCTACACTTTTGTGGCCTTTAATGAAAATCATTGAGCTACATTTGAACACAAAGATACACTATTTAAGAATGCTTACAGTCTGCAAAACAAAGGCTGCAGGTGCAAGTAGTTTCCTTGTGTAAAGTAAGACAGTCTACAAAAACCACTTCTTGCAGTTCAGCCTTCCTTATCGTGCTTTTATCAATAAATCAAACTCCATCTCCCTCTTATGGCTTAAGAGGCTGTAACCCGTTGCATAAGCCTTGCATTCTCGCAGTCTTGCACATATGCTCAGGCGCCCTATGAAGGAGATTAGGTGTGTGTGTGTTTTAACATGCAGGTTTTGTGGGCAGATTTCCTGTTTTTGCTTCTCATTCAGCTAACAGCAATCTTCACATTGTGTTTATTTTACCCTTTCTGTTTTGCAGCACCACAGGCCTCCACTAGGTCATCACAGTTAACATGGTTAACAAAGACTTAAACTTGCAAGCAGAGAGCTTGCAAAAGCATCAAATATACAAACAAGTATATCAAAACAAATACACAAAAATAGTGCAGATTCATAAAACAGTGAGTGTTTTATAGCAATTCCTTTCAGGTAGTATCTCTTCAGAGATTCATAAATCATCAGTTTACATTGAATTTGAAATAAACATGAGCACAATAGATAGAATACAGTATTATGAAGATTTTCCTTAAAACTAAGTAAGTTACACACACTGTTTTAAATGGCAGCAGACTTACACTGCTAGTTATAATCTGAATAGACAGAAGAGTCTAAAATTTCAACACCAATTCTGATGGCAGAGCTTTTGTTGCCCTCCTGTAAGAGAGACAATGTAGGTGCTAATTCTGTTTTTTAAGACAAAGCTCCCTAAAGGACCTTCAAGTTGACCAACTGAAAGTCTGCACATTCCAAATTACCATTCACTTCTGATAATTTTGCTCAGTTTTAGCAGATGGAGATGAGAACAGCTGTTTAAAAACTGGAAGTAATCTTACTTATTTGGATTTACACACACACGCAAAAACCACTACACCTATTCATGAGCTATAGGCATTTTGAATACTTGAAAATTCAACACAATCAAGGCCCATAAATAGTTAAAGTGTAAAGTATAATAAAAGAACTATCCAAACAGCTATGGAAACTGAGCAACTCATAAAAAAAAATAAAAGATTTCCAAACGATTTCCAAATTCCAAAGGGAATAGATTTTTTTTTTTCAGTGCCAGAAGCATACAACATGAAGAACACAGTAGTTAACCTATTTGAGACATGGCATAAGGAGAAAAGCATATTCCAAAAGTCCTAATATGCTGAAGAACAACATATTTGTAAACTGTATTCTCATACTTTCGTATATACTAGATTGGGGTAACAGTTCAAACATCCCCTCTGATCTTATCTCTGTGGCTGTAACAGAAACAACTTTTTAAGCAGACACCTAGTCAGTAGCTGCTGTACAAGCCAATACTAATACTCTAGGGCATCTCCCAGAACCCCACAGACAGCATAGTTCAAAGAACTCAAGCTAATATTACCATACTGTCATAATTCACTGCACAAACAGATACTGCACTACCATCATCATTTCAATGCTTTTCATGCATAGCCCTCTATACTCTTTTACTTGTAGTGACAAAAGACATTGAAGCCATCTGACAGTCTTGTTTAATTATGGGGGTGAAAAAAAAAAGTCTCTGCACAAAGCATGGATGCATTTTTTTTAACAACTGGTTATATTAATGGTTTCAGTGGTTCTGATCAATGTTTTTGAATTGCCCAAGCATCTGGCCAAATTCAAAAGGAGAAAGATTGCTAAAAAATCCTAGATGTTTTAGGAAGGAGCTCATTATTTTCAGATCTGCCAGACTTCATTATTTACATGGCTGTTACCCTACCCTCTATGCTATTTAAATTATATTTTTTATCTCCATAGTCTTGCCCAAAAGACGACATGTAGCACTTACATTGTCCTCTGGTTTGATGACTTACAGTTATCTCTTGAATTCAGACTAGTTTTTCATTAATTTATCACTATAATGATCATAAAAAGTTTTTGTACATAAAAGTGAAATTGAAAAGTTACTGTGCTAATGCATTTCAATTGTTTGCAGGCTAAATGAGTGGATATTTATTACCAAACATACTTAGCATAAATGCAATCCATTACAATAATAATGGAAATATCATACTCCTTTTAACATTTTACTTGAGCTTTTTTCTGCCTGCTAGGAATTCTAGTTGAGCTTCATTGTGCCAAGGACAGACCAGTCTTTTCCAGACACTTACCCTCTGACAGCATGAATAAGTCTCAGTGATGGATAGGCGGTTCGCACTTTCAATTTATTCTTAAGGATTAATGCATTAACCCACTCCACATGCTTCTCTCCGCCTTTGACCATGAAAGCAGGGATCCAAAGGACACTGTCATTCAGCATGGATAGTCTATGCACAAATTTTGTTCTGTCACTCTCATTCCGAAAGCCTCCAAATGCTCTTTGTACAACTGATGGGTTCATGGTAATAAAATCAGATTTAGTTCCCACATCGGCAGCAAACTCCACCACAGGAGCTAGATTGCACCTGAAGAGGAAGAAATTAATGGGAAAATGAAAATAAATATGAAACATTAACTCAGAAAAATGTGTGCATGAAGGGAAAACTGAAAATGAACATGCAAGCCCATTTCAATTTAATGTGAGAAAAAAATAGCAGTGATAATAGGTGTGATAACACGTAGCATTTTACCCAACTTGAACACTCATTAGGCAAATTTCTTAAAAACATTACATGCACATAATGCTGAGAGGAAAAAAAGTTCTTCATACAGTTGAAACCCATGTCACCACGCCTTAAAATGCATCAACAGCTAGAGTAGCCCTTATGAATAAGAGTATGCTTTCTAACACCTATTACCTTTCATTAGTATTCATTTGTCATCACGTTACCAACAGCTCACACTCTTAAACTAAGCCATGCCAGCCAATTAAGTTATAATTTGTACAGTTTGGTCATTGCATATTTTTTACAATACAGTATTTAAATATGATTTACAAATGAACTTTACTCCATGTTTTGATATTTTGCTTTTTTGATATTATCAATGCAGCTGATTGGATGTTTTGAAATTTAGTATTTTCATTTCATTTAGCAGTGAAATTTTTGGAAAAAAGTATTACTCTTTCCATTTTTCCTTGAGGTATCATTTTCAAACCTTGTTTAATTTTGCAGTAGCTTTGTGCTTTTTCCTTTTTTTTTGCTTGAGAAAAAGGTCTCACCATTGTTATTTACCTCAGTTATAAAAATACACACATATGTATAACCACACAGGTGCAGCATTCTCCATGGGCAGCATTGGATGCAAGGTGACAAAATGCAATTCAGAAATCAATTGTGATTTCAGTGACCAGTATGATTTGACTGAAACAAATCACCTCCATGACATCCTCAGTGAATTAGCCTGTAGCTGGTATGTCCCAAACAAGTATCTTGACACAACAGTATTTTCACAATTTAACAAACTGCTCTGTTGAGGTGAAGAAACCTAAGAAGCGATGTTGGAACTAGGTCCTTCAAAACATTTACATGTTATTGTATTCCTAATATAAATATTATTAGTATTCTATTAGTTCTGCAATTCTTTGTTGGTACAGTAAACGTTTTACTTAAGCTTATCCCCTAGCATCTTCTAACGGCCAGATCTCCAGTGTCATATAAAAATAGCTGAAGTCAGAAGCGCAATATTAACACCAACTGATGACCTAGTCCTGACTGATAATACTAATTCCACAAAACATAATTTTCTTTCTGTAATTATCAGCTAAAGAAGTGGCCCTATCTTCTTCAGAAAGAAATGTTTTGAAGACCATAAAGCCTATACATTCTTAGGAGATAAAGCCGTCCAAGTTTCTGATGACATGTGGGCAGATGTAAGCTTTCTTAGGAAACAGATTTACATTCTTCACTACCTTTATACATCTATTCCACAAACCATCTGCATGCATTACAGGGTGCTAAGAATAATATCTTTTAGAAAATTGTAGTTAGAGATCAAGAAAAACTCCCACTGATTTGAAAATTGTTTCTAAAAGCCTTAATGCATGAACCTATAACCTGGAATTGTCAAAAGTTTGGTGTTGCATAAATCTAAAAACAACAACAACAACAACAAAAAATCAACCCAAAGACTTAAAATCAACCAATCAAGTTCACCAAATTACTTCTGCTTCTGAAAATACCTTTTTATAAGGCAGACTGCACAACATAATTAAGGATCCTCGCACAACAGATTTTTTTCAGTAGTCACACGTATATGCACATGATGACATCTATTAATTACAAACATAAGACAGAGTTTGACATCACAAATGCTGCTGTGTGTCCAACTTTGAGAAACACCTATGTTGAGAAACACTACCTTGCTTAAAAAGCTGTACAACATATGCAAAATGTGAACACGTAACATAGGCCTTATGGTTTTAATGATTCCATGACTTTTGACAGCTCCTTTCTGATCTGCCAACAGCATCAGTGCCTAAATCTTAAAAGTGTGTGCAGCTTGAAACAAGTATACAAATGTAATTTCACCTAGATCCTGAAAAAAAAATTGTCACAGGCATACCAAATATAAGGTCTACCTACCTCGCATGTCATTACTGCTTCATCAGTACTATACTTAACATCAAATACTGTATTTTAGAAAGGTATATGGCATATGCAATGTGAATTCTTAACATTGCATATTCAGATTTTTCAAGCATATCTTCAGAAAGTAATGAGCAATCCAAATACACTCTGTAACAATGGAGTTGTCTGTGAACAGCTATTTAGAATATTAGTCATATTTTTCTAGCTTTAGTGTCTCAAATTAGACACCTGATTATAATATTAGAGTCAGGTAAGGCATTTTGCTTTCCAAATGCTGAGCACCTCTTAAACTTTGATCTTTTAAAAATTCAGTTATATAAATATGGATTAGTAGCAGTGCTGAAGTTTGAAATAATGTGATTAAGTACATCTGCATTTTGAAAGGCTCTGTTTTTGAAGAAGTAACTAGATGCTGTTAGCAGTACACTGCTAAGGTTGTTATTTTAGTAGAATACGAATGTAAGAGAAGGTCTACACAAATTTCTAGCTCTGTTAAGGAAATAAACGTTACTAAATTAGTTGTAGTTGACGAAGTTATGCAAGTATTATCCTCATTAAGCTGCCTCTCATTTTCTTAGAGGTTACTTCCTTCAAAGAATAATACTAGTGCTCATTAAATTACAAGTGTTAATATTGAATAATTACTCTATATTTATCCACAAAGTTGGAAAATATAAAACACCTGCTAAAATTTATCAATTAAAACCAATGCATTCTTTAGTAGGGAATAAATGGAGCAGTTATGTCAGAAGTGTTTCTATATGAGTTCTAGACCTTATGCACTAGTGAAGAACTGTAAGACTTAACCTAAACTGATAGGACCAGATAATTTATATTTCCAGATGAGTTCAAGAAAATTTTATAGGGCTAATAAAACTAGCTATTGAGTAGTTGAATATAGATCTGAGTATATATAAATAGTTTTTGTTACCTGTTATCTGTTTCAGAGCTTTTATCTTAACCTCTAATGCATCTTTATGCTTTGCCACAGTTTCATACAGTTGTTGGAATCTTAAAATTTATTTTGTTAGCAGACGTCAATAATCTCCCATCAATTCTTAGGACTCTTTCAAGAGAACTTTGTATTCAGAGATACACATAAACATATACTTATTTTAAGTCAAATTAAGAATCCTATTAACTGAACAACTTTGAAATAGGCAATGAAATACCCTTCTCTTGTAAAATACTTTAATTCTAGCTCATTTGTTGTAAGGCACAGAATACCGACTATATTCACAACTGTGATGAGGAGGTGACGGGGACTCTGCACCACAAGCTTTACCATTACATGCCTAGGAATTTGTACACAACAAATGAAATCTTACTTTTTTTTTTTTCTTTAAGTTGCCATTGCTATATCAAATCCAGCAGGAAGAATAAATACAAGACTGCATACTGAGTTTCCTCTTTTTCACATGCCACAGTACTGGTACCTTGCAACTACAGGACTGGTTAATATTTTACTCCAAAACACAATTTTCTGCAACATACGATCATCTTCCATTCATTCTAAAAAAAATTCAGTATTGCCTTCATGTTAGCCAGCCTGCAAGCAAGCAGGCTGAGCAGGACAAACCTGCTACAACGTTACTAACACTGAGGCTATGAGAACAGGTTGGAATAAAGTCATATAGCACTGAGCAATTAAGCAAACAAATCACTGAGAATACACATCACGTTACATAAAGGTTTGTAAAGCTTCTTCTCCTGAGCCCAAGTCACTGATGGTTTCCAGAGAAAATAATGAAATGCAGCTTGCCCCAGCAAAAATAGCTTTGCAAAATAATGTTTTTCATTAGTTCCCTTGGTTTCTTTTTTTTCCCCCATAAAAAAAACACTGTTAAGTGTATTCTTTAAAACTGACAAGCTTATAGTTTTGGTTTTGGTCTTTTTTTTATATAATTTTGTTTAATCAGAAGCTCCTTCTTTTTTCCCCTGCACTAAACTAGCAAGTAGAGTCACTATTTTCTTCCTTACTTCTTCTGAATAACCTCTACAGTATAAATGTTCAGAAACCAGTTTAATGAGACAAAGATTGGTACATTTGGGAGAGGGGGATAGGAAAAACACTAAGTAAGTGGGAAACGTTCACAATTTGTGTAGTATCATAGGCAATAATATGCATGACATCTTAAATTAATGCTGCATTTCCTGTTCTTCCCATGACATCAGCCCAGGCCACATCCAAAACTTCAGTGCAGCCATTTCAACAGGGTAGTTACTCTAAACTTACTATCAGGCATCAGTTACACTATGTAGGTAATCAGTAAGTTTACGGGCCACCTAATTTACATAGTATTAATGTATAATCATGATACTGAAAGGCAAATTTATATATAAAATATTCATAGTAAAAATGCAGAGGTTCCCACCCACAAGCTTTCAATGTGATAGCAGAAGACTTTCCACAGCAACATGCACTGCGATGCTATCGCTAAAATGAGATCTGGGGTAAAAGGGAAAAATTAGTTCAGGTCTGAAGTATCACATGGTATTTGGGTACCTGCAGAATAACTGAGATCCTAAGATAAACAGACCAAAAATTCTCAGTCACTGAAAACCTGCTTCTTCCACAACTGTCTGTTGCAAATATTAGTTACAGTGGGGTATGTTAAGAAAAAGCGTGGGGAAAAAAAGAACCAAACTGCCAATGTCTGGAGTTGCATCCCATGAGGGAAGACTGAAGAATGGAGTAAATGCTGCTAAGTCACACATATCAAAGCAGTAAGTCTGGATTTGCTGTGATGCCTTTATGGCCAAGACACATACATAACATACTTAGTCTTTTAGAGAGCAGAGCTTAACAAAGAAAATAATGAAAACATATTGACAAAAATACACTCAAATGAGAAGTCAGTTATTCCACAGAGATTCAGCTGAGCTTGCTTGGTCACAAGTAAACATACAGCTCATGTTTATGCACACAAATGTCCAATAAGTAATATTCATAGGCCAAATAGCAGTATTATTTTTGAAGCTGATTTTAAGTAAAAGCCATAAAAATTTACTTGAGTAAAAGTGATTTCTATTTCCATTTTATTTGACATTGTTTTTCACACTGTAATAATGCAAGAATTGGCCATGAATCTGCACACTTGTTAATCCTTTAACAATCTGTGGACTTGAGGCTTACAGGTTGAAATAAATATTTAACAACCACTCTAAAGCCCAAGCTGCACAAAAGTTCTTGTAAAAACATGTTTTGTTTCATTAATATCTTCTCCTTGTAGAGCAAGGCCAAATATACCCATTGCATAACATTAACCACATACACTCTGAGAAGCCAAAAAATGAAAGCTAGATTTCTGCTGGAAGGCCTAACATTAAACCTTTCTGAAACATAAGGCATTACCTAAACTAGTATCAGTAACATACCCTCCTTCCTAAATAGCCTGCAAGCTTTTATATTCAGGTTCATATTCAGATTCCTGTAAGAATCAAAACTGCCATCTTAAATTCAAAGCTCCTTGAAATTTTAAGAAACATTTGGACGTGAAAGTACAATTCAAGGCTCAAGCACACATGAGGGAAAAAAAAATAAGTTCAAGGCATCAGACAACCTAACAGCTGGAGTTCTCTTGCAGAAAGCAGACCACCCTAATACCTGTGTATACATAGCACATAATTTCTTCAAATAAAGGTGTGCAGCAGCACTGCGATAACTTTCACATACACCCAAAAAAGGGAGATTTACAAAAAAAAAAAAAACAACAACATGCACAAACCCTCTTACCTCCCCCTGCTGAATCTAATTATTAGTAAAACATACGGATTCTCACATGTTCTGTATACTTGTTTGGCTCCCAATAAAACTAAAATAGTTTCAAATTAACTACAGGGATCTGGATTATCAGTGAATGCCCTGACATACCCCACTTCATTCCGGGCCTTATCCTCTGCATGGCACAACAGAGAATGTCTCATGAGAGCTGCAAGCTGTATAGAAGCTCAGGTACAGCATAATTACAGATTCTATTCACACACAGGAATCACAGCTGTCTTTTAAGATGTGCCATGTAAAATATACCATTATTGACCTGATATGATATCCCCTTTTATAACACAAGTCCACAAGAATCCTGAATTTATGACTGATTTCAGTTTAATTAGAAGATGCATTTCTGTAACATCACCTGCTAATAAACTTTATTACTTCTTGTTGCCCAAACTAGAACCTATACTGATAATCATTAAATTCTTTCTTCCTAGCATCTTCTTAACACCAGTGACTGAAATGCAAGTTATCCTCAATTGACAGAGCACAGTGAAGTGACAGAAAAGGTTTAAGTATTTTTTTAGAAGCAGTGGCATAACACATTATTTACCTCTTCATTATGAGTCCTTGCTGCAACATTACCCATGAATTAGTCTTACTGATCTTTCCAACACCATTACTTTTGACACCAAAATAAAGAAAGGAATCTCTATCACTGAAAGGTTTTTGCATATAGAAAAAAAATATACAGCAGCAAAGTATTTAAAATTGTATTTCAATATAAGAAAACCTGAGAAATGGAACTTAGTACTTTCCTGGATACCCGTATCTTTGCCTTTTTATGTGAAAATACCTTTACACATTATCATCTGTAAAGGGTATATTCTATAGGCAACAATCAAAATGCTACAGTATTGTTACTATGCTGATACAAAAAACTTTAGAACAGTTCTGCAACACCATGAGACAGAAAGGGTTAAAAAAAAATTTATCCTTGCAATAAGTTCAGGCAAAATGACTGTTTTCATTAATGTGGAGAAGCAGCACTTCAGGGTCATGAGTTTGGAATGTAGAAAAGCAGTAGTTAGAACATTCAAAAATGGAGAACAGCAAAAAAGGTAATGTTTAGACTAAGACTGTTCTGAACATTGTCACACCTCTTAACCAGAACACTTGGCTAATGAACAAATGGATTACTGAAGCTTTCCTGCATTTGAAACTGTTCAGAAAACTACTAAATGAAAAGCTTTGTATCAACAATAGTCGTAAGCAACTTTAAAATAATTTTATCCTTTTATCTCAGGATAATTATACAAAGAGTGAGGCTAACCCTATCTGCTCTACATCTGGATGCTTATAGGACACCTAGTTATTTAAGAAACCACTTTGGAATCTTTGATCATTTGTATATGGGTTTACATATGAGTAAGTCACTTCTTACTGCTGTTGCCTTAGCCTTCTAAACTTATGTCCTTAAATCTCCTCCCATGTCACCTACTTAAAAATTAACTTCCTTTTTTATTAAAAAAAAAAATTAAAAAAAATATTAAGTTGCACCAAAGTTGGAATTATAAATGCTTATGGAGGGTACCCAGTACTGTGGCCCACTAGCACCAGCTGCTGTGTACTGACTGAGCAAGAGGTTCAGCTTTATAAGAAGACATCTCTGTATCAGCTCTCACCCCATGATGGGCTGCCTGGAGCAGCTGTCATGCAAGGACCCCTTCCAGCAGCTGAAGTCATCATGAGGTGACGCCAGTAAGGGAAAATGTGCCCACAAGAAGTCAGGCCTTCTCCAAGGTTCTCCTGAGGTGCAGGTCACCCATGGCTAACTCCACTGGAAACACTGAAGAGCTACACTGGTGTTCCCCCTTCCTCAGGCACCCAAATCAAGAATATCTGAAATTATAGCCTTCTGGCTTTCTTCTGCTTTCATTTGATGTTTCAATATAGTGTAACAGTGTGTAGGAAGAGACAAAGGGCAAAACCAGAGGTGCCACATTTGAGAGCTGAAAAAGGTCTAATGAGCTAGTCATGATGTATTCAAATGTTATTTTTAAGGGAAGAATCATATTTTAAAATAACTCTGTAAAATAGGCAACTTGCTTTCAACAGATCTGTTGGCTCTGAGCGCCCAGCTCTACTGGCACACTGGCTCTGAGCAAGGTGTATTAAATAAATATTTGAACATAAAAGCTGATACAAGTTACAAAGAAAATAAAATTTCAGAATATAAGTACATTATTACCCTAAATCTTTTTATTCTGAAAAATTTGTGATTGTTTTTTCCTATCAGCTGGAGGAACAACACAGAAGGAAGAAGCTACTACCACTCCCTGCTTACATATTAAGATTAGCAGAGAAATTTAAATTGTGCTTCTGAAATGAGCAAGCACACCTCCATGGTATGGCTAGAAGGTCTCTCCTTTTCTTCTTCCTGAACAGATATGCTGTCTTCTGCTTGTATCACAATTGATCGCCCAGAAAACCAAGACATCAGGGAAGAAGTCAAACAGATTATCCTCCTCTTTTCATAGCATAAACCAACAAATTTATTAAAGGACTACAAGGTTTTTCCATGTCAACTTCATTAATCACAAGAACTGCCATGTTAAAAAATTTAAGTCAAAGAACACTGGAAAAATAAGAGCTGCATTTGTCCAGCAAAATTTTATCACCAATGATGGCAAAAATATTCAGCTTTATTCCTAGATGCTGTCTGAGTTAGCAGGAAAACACTCCAACGGGAGAAAGAAGAGTTGTAACATACAAACTAGGCACTTCAGTCCAAAGAAAGAAGCAATTAATATCCTCTCATGGCTGTTCCTTGTCAGAGCACTCTAAGCTAGTCAAACAGCTTCACTTAACAGGCCTGTTCTGCATATAGTCCAACTGAAATGAAAGGGACTTTTTCAGAAGTAGTGTCACCACAATATTATTTACTAGGTTTGGGGTTTGTTTGGTTTTTAACCAAATAACTCCAAAAGTCAACTTGGCCTCTGCTTTTGAGAAGCTCATATCATGAATACTAAATTCCATTAATTAAAAAAATTCTGATCTTTGGCTTTGTTCAAATTCTGAACCCAAAACTGAACTGAATACTTTTTGGTACTTACTGGGCTGCCAGAAGTAATTCCAGGAATCTGAAAGATATTACTGGGCAATGTTTAGTACTGCTATTTTACATTTACCCAAAATACAGTTGTATTTTTCAGCAAGTCCTATGTAACTATTGCATTTCAGAATGTACCACTTACTATAAAAAGTTCATCTGTTCCATAAGATGCTACAGCTAACACAGCCCTGGCATGAGAATTTCAGCATGAGAAAGTGTAGACAACTGGGGAACAAGATGTATTGCATTTAAAACTCACAGGGAGTGAGCATCATATATCTGACCCAACAGCTAAAGAAACAGCTGAAAACAGAACGATGCAAAAAATAACGCCTGCAACAGCACTGTGCCATTTATACATTTTAAATGTAATCTGGTTGATTATCTCAAATTTTCATTCTGATTTATTTTATGGAATCAGAGATTTTGGAATGCTTCATACCCTTTCTGGACATAGTATCACAATGCAGTATGCTTCAGCTCACCACTACAAAAGTAGTAGAGCTGCAAGGATCAATAGTCACTTAACAGGGTGTAAAAAACGTAAGAGGTAAAAAGGAAAGGAATATGGGAAACAGTAAATAGTTTATAGTCAGCACAGCTGGTTTTTTTAGTAGCAAAGAGTCTCCTTGCTTCCAATTTTAACTAGATGGGTCACACTTTCTACTGTCAAAATAGGCATGACTTCAGTGAACTTGTGGAACTAATCCATTTTACCCTAGCAGAAGATTTAGCCATAGACTCTTCATTTCTGATGCCGTGAGAACAAAATAAGGCCTTATGTGATCAAGTAATTAAAACCAAGCCACTTTAAAATGTTCAGTAAACACAGTGAATCTCATTATGCTGACATTACCTTGCTTGCAAAAATGACCCTTATTTACACACTTTCAGAGATGTCTAAAGAAGAGTTGTATTGTTTTACTTGTTAAAGTTGCTGACAGAACTATACGTTGGCTTGCAGGCATGCTTATTATTTGATTCTACTTTAGATACCTACTTTTAAATAGAAGTATTCTAATCATACTTTATCTCTGTTGGATCAACATTCTTTGAGAGACATTGTTATAGAGAAGGCACTGAATATTCTGGAATATCTCAAAGGAAGACAGACAGTTATAAGTAACCACGGATGACTTTCAAAGACATGGACAGATACTATCAAACTTAAATTAATTAAAGCACTAGGTACTGACATTCTTTACCCTTAATAAAGCGTATATTCTGTGTCTTCATAATTACTAACATCTTCATACCACCTTAATAGAAGCATTCAGGATATTGAGTTTATTGTACTGTAGTGCAAATACTGCTGGATGTCTGTTGTGTCCTCTTCGCTTTCACAGATCTCTACTATTGGTTTTATCATTAAATTAATGGTATTGTTAGTGTTAGATCTAACATTAGAACTGCTGCTTTAAGAAACAACTCTCTCAAAACCACTTTTGTTTCATATCTCAAAAAGAACCTAATAGTACTATCAAAATCAACTGGATAATATATTTAAACAAAAAAATAATATAACATACTCGTCACAGCCTTTAAGCATAATGCACTCAACACCTGGAGTTTCTACAAAAATTTTGTTCATCAGCCTATACGCCTAGCTGCATACAGTACATACAGTAACTGCTTTTTGGAATGTCAGGTGGCAAGTAGAATGAGTGCATTTTACTTCTAGAGAAATCAGCTGAAAGCAAAGATACTAACAGAGTGTCATGGTACATTTTAATACCAGAATCCTAACAGCAGTAGAGGGGAGTGGTTGTCATGTATGCCAGTACTATTAGATCACATGATTACATATCATGTTGCATACAACTTTTTTCTTTAACTCAAAATACAAATCAATTCATTGCTATTTATTTTAAACAGATTTGATGTATCTATGCACCCATCCAGACATACGTGTGAGAAAATCTGTGATCTTCTAAAATGTTTTAATTTGTAAATCCAAGAATTTCACTGTATTAAAACTCTCTATAGGCTGCAGGGTCAAGTATTCTATTTCCAGAACCTTATAAAGATTATTATCCACAACATCGTCAGACTAACTAGTTTTTATACTGATCACTTTACTAGTCATACACCATATGAGACTTTTCTCCAGTCTAAATAACTGATTAGCAACAGTAACTTTCTGATATTCCCATTAAGCTTCACCATTCTTGTTATATTCATACACAAATCTTTAAGATTATTATCTTCATTCTACATGGCTTGAATTAGTTAAAATCTCCTATCAGATATCATCACCTACTTTCATGGCTAGTTAAAACATGGGAAAGGGCACAGAGATGACTTCAGAGAAATTCAGCACGTCATCTAAGTAAATGTACCTTGCCTTCTGAAAGAAAATTTTCATCTAGAAAATCTAGTATCTAAACTTTCCTGTAGTCCTGTTAAATTTAATCTCTGAGAGAGTAAAAAACCATGCCATAGGCTAAATGTGGTATATATTTTTGGATTCCTTCTGCAGTAAGGATGCTAATTTGAATGACTGGAGTGGTACAAGCAAAACAAATAAGGAAAATGAAAGAGTACTGTGTTATTGTTTCAGTTGCCACTTGCTAGTACACCCTTCAAATAAGATACAACTTTTACATGTATATCCTGCTTTGACTTGTGTACTGAAAAACTGTGATTTTTTTCTTTTTTCCTATACTTTTCATATTTTTTTTTGCCACCACCTTTCTTCAAGTTGAGAAAAGAAAAAGGAAATAACTAACAATGACAACTACTTCTATACTGTTTTCTGTCACTGCCCTTCTGTTTTCTGCTCTTTCACCCTTCTCAGACCAAACCAATAGAAACTTCTGCTTCAAAAGCAAAGGGACTTATCTCTTGCCCACCCTTCTCTATATCCATATAATGCCAGGCTATCAAGTGAGGCCAGCAATTCCTCTCTATTTCCTATTGATATGTGAAGTTCAAAGGTCCATTGTGCGTGTCTAAAGAACGAATAAAAAGTGAAGCATATCAACATTTTTGCCCAAACTGCAGGGAAACATTTTTAGAGCAATGTGAAGGGATTTAGATGTGTGACTTCCAA
The DNA here is from genome assembly GCF_000687185.1 of Egretta garzetta. Classification (NCBI taxonomy): domain Eukaryota; kingdom Metazoa; phylum Chordata; class Aves; order Pelecaniformes; family Ardeidae; genus Egretta; species Egretta garzetta. The sequence continues at coordinate 1,209,521 of NW_009258669.1, forward strand.
TTACCTTAATGACAGCCATCTGGTTCAACATCGATACATCACAGTGAAATTTTACCCCATGCTGCACATAAGTAATGTAGTAATTTACAATTGGCCATCTTTATTGGCCAAGAGCAAAGAAAGAATATTTTTGGAAGAGAAAACATTTTGCACTTACTGTACCAAGGCCTTGACAAGAATATTTATTTTGTCTGGAATAAAATCAACAAACAGCAAAAAGAAGTAGCACAAACCTCCCTCCTCCAGCCCTTGTTTTATTTTCACTGTAAAAATAATCTTCTGGTCCACAACATGAGCATGTATTTAAATTTAGGGAATCACACAATGAAGGATACTGCTTCAGATTAATTTCAGGTAATGCTTGAAATCTGTATCTCAGATTAAAACATTTCTCCCAGCTTTTGTCCAAGAAACATAGCAGGCTGTATCTTCAACAGCAGATGAAAACTCACCTTATTACAAAGTCATGGCTATCAATCTCTTTTCCACATCCACTGTCCAGAAGGATGCCAGAATTCCCAACAACTGCACAGGTTTTAAATCGACGATTCTTCATTGGGGAAACTTCAGGAAGAAGGCTGTGCAAATCCTGAGAAATGTTTAGGGTGCGACGTCTGTCCAGTACATAATGGATTACATCTCCTGGCTTGAAGCTGCTTTTGACCACTGAGACATCTCTTTCAGCATCCAAGAATCGAAGAATGTTCTTTCTGGGTTGACAGGAAAATGCACAGATAAAACCCAACGCTCACTGCTCGCATGGAGTTTTTATCTAATAGTAACACAGACTGTACAGAGCATACAACATAAAGCAGTGGGTAGACAGTGTCAGACAGACTAAGGTTATTTCCCATGCTCTAGGATGGAGTTAGAGCAAAGCTGTTAGGACAGTGTTCAAATCTTGGTTACAATTACTACAGTGATAGACCTTAATGATTTCCTAAAGACAAACGCACCAAGAGACCAATGGAAGATGACTTTGGAAATTAGAAGGCACACTATTTTAAGTATTTTACAACTTTGAAATAAACACGTATTTGAAAAAGGACCAGAGCAATTTATTTTCATAGAAAGACAGTTAAATATGTGAGGTATTTATGATTTAGGAAATAAATGCTTTACTACAACCTCATCTCTCACAAGTCAGCTTGGTTCAGGAATGGCCATGTTTTCTTAGATTCTTATTTCACCGTAAGAACAACATATTCAGTTTAGCATAAACTTGCTCCTAATTCACTGAAGTTCAGCCAAAGGTACCCTAATTAACTTGAATAAGAACACCCCACAGTCTTTTCACAGAATCAGAGTCATTTAGGTTGGAAAAGACCTTTAAGATCATGAAGTCCAACTGTTAACCTAACACTGCCATCCCACCACTAAACCATGCCTTTAAGCACCTCATCCACTCATATACCTCCAGGGATGGGGACTCGACCACTTCCCTGGGCAGCCCATTCCAGTGCTTGCTAGCAACACTTTCTGTGAAGAAATTTTTCCTAATATCCAATCTAAACCTCCCCTGGCACAACTTGAGGCCATTTCTTCTTGTCATATCGCCTGTTACCTGGGCCCAAAACTGAACACAGTATTTGAGGTGTGACCTTACCAGCACCGAGTACAGGGGCACGATCACTTCCCTACTCCTGCTGGCCACACTATTCCTGATACAAGCCAGGATGCTGTTGGCCTTCTTGGCCACCTGGGCACACTGCTGGCTCATATTCGGCTGGCTGTCAACCAGCACCCCCAGGTCTTTTTCTGCCAGGCAGCTTTCCAGCCACTTTTTGCCAAGCCTGTAATGGGGTTACCATTTTGCATGGGGTTGCCAATTGCATGGGGTTGTTGTGACCAAAGTGCAGAACCCGGCACTTGGCCTTGTTGAACCTCATACAGTTGGCCTCGGCCCATCAATCCAGCCTGTCCAGGTCCCTCTGCAGAGCCTCCCACACGACTTGGTGTTATCTGCAATCTTACTGAGGGTTCACTCTATCTCCTTGTCCAGATCATTGATAAAGATATTAAAGAAGACTGGCCCCAAAACCTAGCCCTGGGGGACACTGCTTGTAACCAGCCACCAACTGAATTTAACTCTGTTCACCACAACTCCTTGGGCTCAGCCATCCAGCCAGTTTTTTACCCAGCAATGAGTGTGCCTGTCTAGGCCATGACCCACCAGCTTCTCTAGGAAAATGCTGTGGGAGACAGTGTCAAAGGCTTTGCTGAAGTCCTGGTAGGTAACATCCACAGCCTTTCCCTCATCCACCAGGCAGGTCACCTTGTCATAGAAGGAGATCAGGCTGGTCAGGCAGGACCTGCCTTTCATGCTGGCTGGGCCTCAACCCCCGAATGTCCTGCATATACCTTTTGTACCAATTTAAACAAAATCAGCTTAAAAACATACTGCAAATTAAACTGCAGCTCAGGGTCTAGTCAAGCTGTTAGCTGAACTCACAGAAACACTTACTGACTCTATCATTGTTTTAAATCAGGTTAGTCCAGTCCTTTATCTTGCTTCTCTGCAATTAATTGTTTCAACAGGGTTCAGACACACATGATCAAGATATGAGGGTTTAACAAACTACCATGGGTGAAGTGAACTATGGCAACTGAACAGTTGTATACTCCCAGTCCACAGCAAGTAACAGGTGAAGAACGTTTGCTTAAATGTCAGCTGAAGAAGTCCTGGTACCTGCTTACCTGGGTAGGGGCAGGGGTCTAAAAACTGATACACTTTCAATACATAAGTACAAAAAAAGACACTTTTAATGACTGCAGCTATCTAATGAGTGATCCCTGCACTGGCAGTGTTGAGCAGTTTTTAGGACACACTTATCCTTGGTATAAAAAGCTGGGAAGGACTCCAGGCCAGAGCTGAAGGAGCCACTAGTTGCTCAGGACTGCAAATAAGCAAAGCCTTACCAGCTTGTGTCCCTTCCAGCTCCGCAAAGCATGTACATTTGTGAAGAGGCATAGAGATCACACCTGAACTTAAACACATGGTTAAGTATGGAACGGACAGGGAGTGCTGAGCTGGAGCAGGGTGTTCACTATATGTTAATTCAAATATAACCTTTGCAACTATAACAAGACAAGAAGAAAACCAATATATTTTCCACTGTTGTCAGCAAGTATGGTGGAATTTAAAACAGAATAGACATGTTGTTGAGTAAGAGATTGCTATTTTTATGTAATAATTTTTTAGAGCAGAACTTCCTTACAGCAGATCAAAACAGGAAAAGATAACTAGAGATGCCACTCTAGCGGTTGCAACACCCACTGAGAGACATAAAGGGGAAATAATCCCCCACAAGCAAAAAGGGATGAACAATAGGAACACCATGATCATCTGCAGCCAACGCTTGTGCCACTGCATCAAGAGGGAAGAATAGTCTGAAATTTGCAATCAGTGACAAAAAATTGTCACTCTGGAACTGACCTTAAAAGCCATAGGGGAAGTAAAACACGATAAAAATATTTTTTTAAGTGTTTCCTCTAAATTCTTAAACTAGGACAAAAAAAAGGAAATAACATTTTGGGTTGTCTCTTACGGCTGTCATGTATAAATGAAGCAGCATCAGAGCAAAGAGAGCTTGTGCTGAGGCATATGAGAGACTGAGAATAATGGAACAGGAGAGACAATGTTAAAATCCTGAGTGTCTTAAGCTTTTGGTAAAGCCAGGCAAGGTATTTCTTTAAAAGGAAAGTAAAGACTCCACTTCAGCCTGTAAGGTGAATGGACTTAAAATCTCCACAGGTTTGATAAGCTTGACTTTGTGGGTATTCTGCAACAGATATATGTTGCTACAAAATGAAAAAGAGCAAGAAAGAAGATATTGCCCAACCTAGTAGTATTAAAAATTACTAAAATTCTTCACTGCCTAAGGACAGAGCTACCAGAGCTGTGGCTGTTTTAAAGGACAAGATTAATGCATCAAAAGCTATCAACAGCATCAACCAAACTATTCAGAGACTCACTTCACATGCACTCTGACATGAGAAGGGGTGACCACGAAAGAGTCTCAAAAAGCAAAAGAAATTATGTGAAATGTACAGAAGCCTAGGGCTCTGGCTAAAAAAAGTATCATGTGAAGACCAGAAGATTCGCTTTAATAATTCAGAGCACCCATTCCTGATACCTAGAATGAATGGGCCTCATACTGCTTCTGTTAGCAAACAAGTAGCAACATTTGTGCATGGATAGAGTACCTTGAGTACTATTTTAAAACACAAGAGGAAGGCAGTGAAGTTATGCAAACAGTGCCAAAAAGAAAACGCACCTTGCTTCCATTATTAATTTGGTTACTTACAGTCAAAGCTTATTTATCTATGTGCTTACATATGTTCACTGAAGTCCTCCAAAGGGTTTCAGGTGGACCTGAATTAGACTTAGATAATCAATGACTTATTTAACAGAGCTGAAATTTCCAAAATATCTAAGGAATTTATTTTTCATAAATTTTTTTAGGTAGGCAAAAGTCACTGAATCTTAAGTTTCTTCTTACATATTTAAAAACATTTTCTTATCTGAAATTGTCAGTAGCATATTCAATTAAATGTATGCACAGGTATTGCAGTAAAAGAAGCTTTGTACGAGATGTGTAGTAATGCTGACATTAAAATATTTTAATTGATTCATCTGACTGTATCTAGGTATCTTACAATACTGAAAGAAATATGATGAATATGAAGCGTGCAGATGTTCATGCTGTTGTTTTATGTTCCTCTGTGCTACTGATTCATGTGTACCATGGGATAGTAGTACTTCCCATTTTCATGTCAGTGCTAAGAAAAAAAAAATTTACTAAGGGGTATGACAAAAACCGAAAGTATATACGTGACTGTCTCAGTCTTGATGCTGGTTAATAATAAGAACTTGTTTCAATGTCTGTTCTATCCCACAAAGAGCACTGAAAATAGGACAACAAGGTTATTCTGATTAAACAGACATGACAAAATAATGTAAAGTACTAATTCATATCCAGCTGCATATAAAATACAAAAGTAAGCTCAATTAGAGGAAGAAAAAAACCAGCATGATTTTAGTAAACCTTGAAGCAAAGGTGTTCTGCAACCTTAAGCTAAAAGGTGTGAAGAGAATGTTTTATTTGAGGTGGCCTTCAAGTTTTGTTTTGATGAATAAAGCTGTATGTAGGGTGTGGCCTGTGCCCTGTGTGGGTAGGTGAGGCAGACGTGGCTCATTCTTATCTGAAGCTAAGCAGCTGTTTGCAACATGTTTACATGACTCGCGGAAATACGATATCACAATCTGTGGTTGACCTAGGGGTTTTTTTTCTGATAATCAGAAACAGATGTTCATAATATTTAAATACTACCTACAACTCCTGGCTATCCGATAAAGTATGTGTAACAGACAGCATTGTCTCTGAACAGCTTTCCAAATGATATAAATATACATTGCTCTGAGGCAACATGGTGACATTTCTCTACTTATGTGCATTTTTCTGATTTTATTTTATACTGTACTCTTTGTGCTACACAACTATTATATAATGGCAAACTCTCCCTCATCTGCCTCAGAATTGTGTGGTTTAAGGGAATAAATCACTTAACCATTTGACTTTCAAGATTACAAATAGATTCATATTTTTAGACATTGTCAAGAACACTGACATATGATCACCAATGCCTTTCCTGGGAAAATTATTCCTTTTGAGCAAGGCAGTACCAGAAATCCTCACTGCTGGGTCATCTGGACTTCTCTGGACCCCAGCTGTGAGGGGACACCCCTGAATTGCACCATCACTACCCAGGAAGCTGGGCTAGCTCACCAGCAATCACATTATGGGAACTGAGACAGACTAAGTGATTACCTAGTCCACACTCTGCTCCCACTAAAGATGTTCCTTTATCTACATCACCCCAAGCCCACGTTTATCTAATACATTCCTAACAACCTCCCATGGTGAGGACTCGGCAAACTCCCCACACAGTCTATGTCAGTGCTTCCCTAGCCCTACCACCAGCACAATATTCCTCATGCTAGCTCAGATCTTTCCCACAGCCTGTTCTTGTCCCTTAACACCTTGCCTGTGGTGGACAGACTATTTCTTACTCTTGGAAATAGCCTTCATTTACCTGACGCTAAGAAGCCATCCAACCTTTTTTTAACTTTTTAATTTGTAACTCAACAGGTCATATGTTGTAGATCTCTGATCCCTCTTGTTGCTCTCCTTCAGACTTTCTCTAATTCACACAGGTCTTTAAACAACTTGATTTTGCAATGATTCTACTCTAACCCTAGCAAGTCTTCATGCTGCTTTGCACACCCCCCCCCCCCCCCCCCCCCACCAAGGACTACGACCTAGGTAAAGCATACTCTTCGCCAGCTTTCATTGAAGAGGTTTTCTTACTCCCTTACAGTCAGACTGAAGCCAAACATTCACAGTCCCCACTGCCTCCTCAAGAAGCCATCAGGAGCTGTAGCCATCTACAAGAGCAGGCTGTGACCTTGTGTTACCACACAGTTTGTTCTTGTTTTGGTTTGGTTTTTAACTAAACAACACTAAAAATACACCTGTCACAAAGGAGTAGCACACTCCAACTCTCTGCTTGCCTCTAGTGCTGAATGAGAAACAGGTACTTAAGACCAAACTGTGTTTGTATGGTCAAGTAAGGGAAAAATGGATAGTTTTATTATCTTTCCCATATTTCCTTTTTATGTTCTTTCTATGCAAATTGATCACAAGCAAACTTCTAAAAAATTCAGATCAGTTTAGGACTTTTAACCACAGTTCTAACAGTTGAGCTCTATGTTTCTGAATATGCACTTCATGCAACTACAGGGAAGATTTTTAACATGCTACCAAAACAAAAGATTATTTTTTTATTTTTTCTAGAGCTGTTTATTACAGGAAAGTCAATGGTTATTTATACACAAATGTTTTTATTTTCTTTGTAAGGCATCTGACAATAAACAAGTATTTCAATTTCTAAGTATTGTCTTGATCACTTTGACAGTAACTAAACAACTCAAGTGCTGACTTTACATCTCTCTGAAATTGAACTCTCAAGTTTTATAGATTATTTTTTTTTACTAATTTGGTGTCTTTTTTTTCCTTTTTTCCCTCATATGACAAACAAAACATACGAAATCCTTTTAATATATAATTAATAAATATCCAGTGACATCTTACCCCCAAGAGACTCCCACTCCACTGAAGTTACTGCAGATTCTCATTCACTTTCTTCTATTTAATTTTGAAATCTCTCCAAGATTTACATTTGTTAAAAGCATGGCCTAACTGCAACTAATCATGGAAAGGTTCCTGGCAATCCCCAGGCTATGGAGGACCACAGAAACAGAAGTGCCACATTACAGGAAAGTTGCTGTCTGGATCTACTCTAGCCCTCCTCATGCCCTTCAGGTCACCTCACTCTCCCTTGACTAGAAAGGTCACTTCAGTAGCTGAAGCACGTACTAATCAGGCACTAATCTTCAGTGGGCATGCAAGAGGAAAAGAGTTGGGAAAAGACCAAACTACTGCTTACCACATGAAGGCCAGGTATGTGTCAGCTTTTCATGTATTTAAGCAAGTTAGAGTCACAAGGAAGGAGTCAGAAGAGTTAATCACCCCAGCTGACAGTGAACACTGACTTTTCAGTTGAGGCAAGGGTCTAAGGAGGCAAAAAATCCTTGAGGGTTATTATGACTAAACCAGGCTAGTGTTTGCGTGACTTTAGAGACACGGAAGTTCTGAAGGAAACAGTCAACTGGCCCCAAAATGTTGCTCCAAAAGCTTCAGAGCAATTGTACTGCTCTATTGCCAGTTCAGTATTTACTGCTTGCACTTCAGGGACTTATCATAGCTGTTTCATATTAACTTGAAACATAAATGATGATAATAATCTGAACCTTTCCAAGGAGGAAGTTGCACCTTCTTTTTTTATGATGCTGTTAACATCTTACAAGTTCTCACACTTTTCTGACAGGAAATTTCCACTCATCGAGTTCTCTGTTACATTGCAAAGAGATAAATACACCTCAACACGCTTTTTTTTTTCCATTTTGCCTTCCTGCAACTCAAAAACTTCATCTGCTCCTTCCAACAAAAACGTCCACATTTAATCAAAAAATAAGTGGAAGAAGGAAGTCACACACTGAGATGTCAGACTGTAGTTCATTTCACACAGGTCACACACGCTATCATCAGTCCTGTGTGGAAGGCTTCCCCAGACAGGTTTGTACCCACTCAGCCACATCTCTCCTTTCTGAAAGTATGGCCTTCAATACAACTGAAAATTCCTAATCTCCATAACTGGAAAACCTTCACATTGCTACAGAGAGTAGAAAGGACTTAAGACACAAATTTTGCAGAAGGTGGATTCTCTCACTTCTTCATGACTGAAATAATTCAGACAGAAAGGGAGACAAGCAAGCAGGCTTCTTCCCTTAGGCACAGGAATTACCAATCATTCTTCAAAGAAGTTGTCAGCAATCAGAACTCAGTATCACTTGGAAAAATCACTCTTCCACTAGAGCAATCATGACTGGCAAAGCAGCAAATTTGCTACAGTCTCAAGTAATAAATAATACCCATCATCTCCACCTCAATCACAGAAAGTTTAGCTCTTTCTTCTAACGCATGCTTAACATCTCCAAAGGGCTGCTGCCCTCCCAAGAGAACTGCTACACTCCCTAGACTGCCTCTTCTGGCTGCAAAGTCCCAGAGAGTGTCTTGTGACATGAGAAACCCAGTGGAAGCTTTTCATCCTCCCATGGGGTCCTCATGAAACAGCTTTTTCATTCACTGACTCGTATCTGAGCCTGGCCTTGCCAAAAAATCATAGGATGTTTGAGGCTGATAAGAGTAGTCACTGACCTGAGCAAAAATTTGATGGACAAAGATGATGCCCATGGTCAACAAAGCAAATAGCAAAGCATAACATTCCAGCTGCCAGCCAACTAGGTCCCGACATACCACTGGTCAACAGTCCCTGCACAAACCAAAATTCACTATCAAATATTTTCTACATGTTAAAATTGCTACTGTGGGTGTCAAGCTCATATAAGACACAAAAGCAGCTGCCATTTATAGGTGATTATAAGTTTTATGAAATGTCTTTATGCTGTACACTAATGGTTTCACGAACTATTTATCCACTGCTAAGAACTAACTTTTTATAATTATTCAACAGGCACTAGCTCTTTCTTTGTTTCTCTCTTATCGTTATTTGCTATAGTCAACCTCACACCCCAACATCACCACTGTTCACATTAACAGTTGCAATAATAGACTATGAATCATCTTCGTGGTCTACACAGTGCACGTAATGTCTTTTGGAGGGCTGAACAGTTAGTTTAACCATGAGAACACTCTAGGAGATTGCTAGACACATTTGAAGTTAGTCCTGATAGGTCTGTAAGTGTGAAAATATTTACGGCTAAGATGCTTCTTACTGCTGTGACAGGGAAGAAAGGTAGCAAATAGCAAACTGCCTGTAAAAGTGAAAGAAGAACGCACATTGTTTAGTCAGCATCAGAGTGGAACACATACCACAAGGGGCACGCGGCTTCCTCAGGGAAAAGCATGCCAAATTTCCCTCCCTCACCGCTAAATACTGTAACTGAACTATGTTACACACGTTAGCAAAGAGGATTTCCGGAAAGAATATGACTGGCTGGTAGCACTGATTGCTTTCATATAGTTTATGTCAGATTTTGGCCCTAAATCACATTAATCTAAAATCTTTTACTGGCTCAGTGAAAACACCTGCTCTCTGCCCCAGTGTTCACAATGGTAGCTATTTCGTCTCAAAACAAGACTAGCAACGTTGGACTTGCAACCTCAGCTTTATGCTCTCTATTGTACAGAAAATCTTTACACTTACAGAGTGGAACCTTTACTGCTCAAACCAGTGTACAAGATAACATGTTCTTCACTGCACTACTGAGAAAAAAAAATCCTTCACTGTACAATTTTTAAAAAACACCACACAATCACATCATGATACTTCTTAAGACCCATTAGGAATTTATAAAATTGTCCCCACTAACAGTGAGAAAAAACCTGATTTTGAAACTCATTATTTTAGTAGATTGAGATGATACACATGCAGTTAACAGGCCTAAAAAATCTAAAGCGTTCTCTCCTGTTTTACCTCTTCATCTGAGTGCTGTATTTTGCTTTTTAAACAGGTGAAAAATGAGTATAACCCAAGCTTAATTTGGTCTCTTAATTTTAATCAAAAAGTTATTGTAATATTTTTACTTGTTTGTTGCTTGGCTTGAGCAGCAAGGTGTATTGGTTGTAAATGGTTCTGAAATATGACAATTTTTCAACAAAATGACTGAAATAGTTATCTTTCTCTACTTACAGTCACTCAATGGCTTCTAAATGAGTTTACTTCACAAGTAAAACAGTGTGCTATTTTCTCCTAATTGTCAGAACCATAAGCTATGATTTGAAATTTCAGCAGTATTCTTCTGAAGTCACTCAGTATTTCTCCAAATTAAGTTGTAGGTTATACGCATATAAATCTTAAATACTGTTACTGATATAGAAAATCTGCTTATCTTTCCTAGACTACCTTGGAGCAGAACCTAGCCTTTATAGAACAACCATACACTGGTCAAACAAGCATCTGAACAGATGGTCCTGGAAGAAACTCTATTCCTGAGCTTTACCTCAGCTTCATTTTAGGGCAACCACCAGGTCTTCCCCAGCAGGAAAACCAGGTGCCTGGGGAGCAGTCAAGGGCCCAAGGGTCCCTTAGTCTAGGCAGTCAGGGAGTGGAGACTCCACAGTGCTCCACAGAGCACTTGCCAGGCAGCTGAGACACAGCTCCAGGCTCCGGAGTATTAATTTGACTCTTTCCATCCCTGACACTGTTCCTCAGCTTTTGCAGCAGGGCTGCACTATGTGCATCACAGCACAAGACTTGGAGAACTTTACTACAGCTTCGTACATTTCTGAGCTACCCATATCTTCTGCATGTTTTAGAATTAGGGATATAAAATAGCAGTCATTAAAAAAAAAAAAACCCTAAATTCCTCATTCAGAGAAGCCATGCTTTCATACATGCAAACATCGCCTGTTTAAGGGTTTGGTAAGCTGCCCTTTAATTAAAAAAAAATGTAGAAAGGGAAATGACATAGAAACTACATTTTAATTAGATCAAATTCCTATTCAACATCTTCATATTCAGAAAATCAAGTCTACTCTGCTATGTGATTGTTGCTACAAATAATTATTTTCTACCATTTTTCACAGAATGTGACACTCCTAGCCCTCCAAACTGTCAACCCATGCTAAATACACTTCTCTCACTGCTCTCCCTCCTGAATAAGACTGGGAAGATACGATGACAATACAACATACTGAGAGGGTTCTGATTTCTCTTCTTTCAGGCCCCAAGGTGAGTAGACCCGCTATAACTAGTAAGACACATCAGACTTATAACTCGCTTTAACTCTGCTATTGTGTTTCCCCGCCCAGCATGAGCCTAAGGCTCTTTTTGGCTTCTCTGACTTCAGGAACGAAAACTGCATAAAATATGGGTATTGTCAACACCTGCCCTTGTGACTTGGACCAGCCACAGCCAGGGTCAGATTCGCAGCACCTGACATCCTAGCTCTTGACTCCTACACCTAAGTTGTCTGCCCAGGCCCCCTTCGTAGTTATGGGAGAAAAACTGGTATGTTCAGGGTACTTCCATCTGTCCTATTTCAGACCTTTAGGATGAGAGGAAACCATGTCCTAAAAGTGCCAATTTCTCACCACTAACCGCAAGAGTTTCCTAGAAAACCAGCTCAAATGTGGACATGCATAATATAGATACTAACTTCACGGGTCTGACTGACACAGCCAGATGAAAACATTTTACTTATTCTTACGAAGGGTGACTTACTTTGGAGTCTAATGTAATTTAGTTGCGTTTAACATTGCACCCTAAATATGTACAGTTATAAAACATCCATTTGCAACCATAAATCAAGTGATTGTTCCAGACCAGAAGAATTACAGGCAATATGAAATGAAAATAATTATAGGTAATAGGAAATGAACTGCTTTTTATTTAAAACACTCACCTTATTTCCAGTACCAAAGAAGAATTGATTTTCCAACCTTCTACAGCATGCTGGAAGATTGAGGAGCCACCCTTTCGAATTATCTTATCAGAGCTATTGATCATTGATCTACTCAAACTCAGTTCACCATCTCTGCAATGCAATGTAGAAATGACACAATTACATAAAGGCTAACTCCAGTTTTAAGTAATTTACATCACAAGCACTGGTGATATTTCCTTTTGTTCACAATAAAAAGAAGCAATTATCTCCCCTTCAGACTTACTCTGCTTGCCAAAGCAAATAAACTGTATCTGTGAGAAATCTATGCGACACCTCTATCTAATACTAGCAAATTTAGAGCTTAAATAGGTTTGTGTTTGTAATTAACTAGACATAACAAAAAATACAATAAATTCCAAATTGTAAACCTGGAACAAAATTCAATATGTTTGTGAGGCAGATTCTACACTCCTATGTTCTGTATTTCCAATACCAAACTTAAGTGTTGATTTTCAAGCCTTCCCGCAGCAATTGCTCACATTATACATTAATGGCCTAATAGAATCCCTTTGACTCCTCTTGATACTAAAACATTTTCACGCATGGACTTCTGAAGTTTAACAGCATACAAAACACAAAATTTTCCAAGACTTCCTGAAACTTTTGAATGCAGACATTCAAACAACCCCAGTTCTCTTATCCTCTTCATCAATCTTACCATATTCATAAATTTTGGCAAGGTAACCTTAAAAAAAAAAAAATATAGTAAACTGTGGGTAATGAGCACTGAACATCTAATGAGGTAATCATAATGTTACCAGTTGCAATGATATTAGCCAACAGGGTCATACAAATTTGACAGAGAAGCTAAATTACTGCAAGCACAACTTACGGTGCTAGGTCTAAAATCTGTTTTTATCTCCATGTTTCCATTATCTTTCATACTGTTTCCATTTAGGTGCCAGAACAACATTCAGCTGAGTTCAAACACAGCTGTTAATCATAAATGCATCAAAGTTGTTGGCTCTAAGATTCTACCATGTACAGTGTCTTGTATCTCAGGATTATATTTAACAGTAATATACAGAAATGTCTTCATGCTCTGATATGCTGCCAATAACAATAACTTCACTTAGCTTGCAAACAGAACTTTTGACCACCAACCATTCAACCAACATAATGGAAAAGATGTGAGACCGTAAGCTTTCTAGGGAATTGCTGACTCTTGTTTTCCTGTGGCTGTAAGTTCTTAAAACAATTCAATCCTGGCCCTTAGTAAGAGCTACAGCAACATTACTGCAGTATACATACCAAGTATTAATATTTGGTAAATTGTATAGCAGACTAAACTCAAACGAACCTGCAATGGGACATCAATTAAGCTAAAGTGGCAAATCCAGTAATATGTAGTCATTTTCAAAAAGTGCTATGACTGCAAAAGCCCCTGTAACTAATAAACCAGTATTATACACTTCATCAAAACCATTGATTACTATCAATGCCCTCCTTCCTTCATCCCCTCTATGCCAACACGCTGCAGCAGCACGGACATTGCAGTGACTCATAGGTAAGAGTGCCACCTACCGAAAAACCTACACAAGATCCTAAGTTATCCAAATCACGCTAACTTGAGGGCATAGGAGGATGCTGCAGAAGTCCTAAAATTAAATAACCAGAATGTAATTAATACTTGCTATTTTAAAATGTTTTATACCCTAAAAATTTTCCAAAATGGTTGCAAATACATTTATTACATGTATTTTCCTGCATATATTTTCTAGATGCGTAAAGTGTATGCATTTAAAGGAAAATTACAAAATACATCCAGTCTAAAAGTACTTCAGAGATGCCTCCAGTTTATGCTGGGTTAAAGGCCATCTAGTAAACACTTTTAACAGTGACACAGGTGACAAAACTCAGCAACAAAATATGTTGCCAACACCTAAAGCATTTGAAATGTGATCATCTTCCATACTCACAATTTACATCTGCAGGGAGCTATATAGACTGTACAGTAAAAAAATGTTAAATTACATTCTCATGAGCTAAAAGAAGGTCTTAGGCACTTTGTGTTAAAGTTCTACTATGAACACAAAGCTGTTCACTTACATGCTCCTCTCCCTTTTATTGGTATTGTTTTATTTAGTTTTCACTTAAAGTAATATTAAAAAACCACATAAAAAGCTAAAACTTACCCAGCAAAATCTTCATTGTGTAAACAACTGTGAAATAAATTTGGGCTACTTTGTTTCTTCTAGAACCACTGCAAATCCTCTCTGATATACATGAAACAGCTGCCACAGTGTGACAGCAACTTATGGCTGACAGTGTCGACTCTAAATTACCTTGCCTTGGTGACCAATCAGACCAATATAGTCAGACTATCTCTTCTCCTGAAGTCAGTTCATTAAATACAAATAACTGACTGTCTTCAAACATATTCCCTATCAGTAGAAGATGACACTGTTTAAGAAACACTGCATTCCACGTAATACAGGTGTTTCATTACTTGCTTAACCTTTAAAGGAACATTACCATCTAGTTAAAGAAGGGCATGCCTTTGCAATTATTATCCTAGCAAACTTTGTGGTGAGAACACAGCTGATTTAAGGTTTTATCACATACTTTGGAACTGGACATAGTCCATTTTGGCACATCTGGGATTTACCTGCAGTGCCACTAATAACCATAAAATGGGCCACCTTGCACATTCGGAGTTCTGCATTACTGTGCAGAACTGGAAGTAAAACATCCCACGGATGGAAGTAAAACATCCCAAGGAAAACCGACTTTGCTATCCCATGTGGCCAGTCAACAATAACCAAACGGCATAAGCCCTTCCTTTAGGAGAAAGGCAAGTGTAGCATTAATAGTGATAGCAGATACTAGCCACAGTACACTTAAGGGTTTTTTTTCCTGCTTTGTACAGTAATGGATGGAACGACAGGCTGGGAAAAGAAACTATATCCCAATACCCTTAGTCAAACTGAGTAGCCCCATACTGCACAGGAAGTCTCACCGATACCAAAGAAGTAAGATATCACTAAATGACTTGGCAGAAGTACATTACAGCTGTATTTTAAACTGTTGTTAAGAACATACATATTTATGACTAAATACACTTATTTTGTCTCATTTAATATTAAATCATCAGTCCATTTTAGTACCTTTTATATCATGTCAAACAGTATACCATAAGCAGGAGGGGGCCTTTCTTGCAAATATATATGGATTCTACCTAGTGACTAATTTCTGAATCATTTTAGCAGCTACCTCTAGTCTGACAGGAAAGAGTACATATTAAGAAACCTGGGTATGTTCAGTGCTGATTCTCCACCACACATTCGTTTTCACATGTATTTTTCCACACCCACAACCCAAAAATTTTAAACTTTTGTACATCTTGTAAGTATGCAGATGCCACAGCACCGTGGTAGAAACTGGGCTTACGCCCAGGCTGAACAAAAGGGAAAGTTACCATCAAGTTGTGAATACCTTTAATACCAAGAGACAGAAACACCGCCTCATCCACCATACACACACACAGGGGAGGTCAAACTCTTGGCAGGTGCCAGGGCCACTGCCGCCCAGCTGTGCACAGCTGCCGAGCCCAGCTCCCGTACAGGCCTGCCTGGGCAAGGGCCAGGGACGAAGGATGCACTTTCTGCCCTTAACTCTTGGGGACCGTGGGGGCAAAGGAGGGACTAAGCAGGCTGTAGTTACCCCAGCTCCTTCCAGGCCTGTAGAGGCACTTGTAACCTTATGCCTCCTCCTCAAATTAAGGCAAGGGTTTATACCAAAGGACAAAAATCCGCTGTGAATGTATCTCCCCCCCAATCGATTTTCACAGGAAAACAAAGCGTGAGCCCCTTCCCCACTCTGGCTGCCACCACAGCATTTATGCATCCCTCCTGTGAAAACAAAAAATTATTCCCCTCCAAGGAAAAACAGGCTTGGCTGAAAGCCCAAGATCTTCACAGGATAGCTGCAAGTTGGGAGAAAAATGAGGTATACAGGCATGTATGTACACAAACACAATGCATGACACAGAAAGCTGAGGTGCAAACAGAAAAATGGCAAGGGACTTCCCACCTTTTATTTTCAACCGAAGACAGGCAAGAGGGGGGAAATAGGTAACAGAGGGTCTCAGAGTTTCTAGCGGAGGAGCCTCGGGAGCTAAGGGAGATGGATGTCCCTCACACTCTCAGAGCAAGCATCACCAAGGAGCAGCGAAGTTAAGCACACAGCTCCCAGGCAAACTTCAAGGACTTCAGGGGCCACCCGGAGCTGGCCAGCGGCCGCGCTCGCCGGCA
>NW_009258669.1:1226923-1227369 GCF_000687185.1 Egretta garzetta
GGCGAGGACCTCCGGCAGCGACACCGCCCCGCCGCCCCCCCGGCGCGGCGCTCCGCAATTACCCGGCGAGCGGTGCCTCCTGGCGCTCCTCGGTCCGCGCTATTTCTTTCGTCTTGTAAAAGATGAGGAGGAGACTTATCGTGCACACAGTCCACCTCTTCCTGACTGAACGCATGTCTTCTGCGAAGCGCGGTCCCCCTCCCCCTTTTCCTTTGTTTGTCAGGGGCGTGCGGAAAACAACTCCGCACGCGGCACAAATTGCCAAAAACAGCGCAATATATTTTTCGAAATAATTAAAAAAAAAAAATAAAAGCAGGCGACCGCAGACGCTGGGGGTTCTTTGGCGTTTAGTTTGTCTTTCTTTCACCCTGTCCTCCCCTGCCCAGGATCCGCGCTCGCAGGCGGCGGCTCGCTCTCCTCGGCGGGGGGCACAAGTCCGTCGGGCG
>NW_009258669.1:1227887-1245707 GCF_000687185.1 Egretta garzetta
GGGGCCCCGCCGGCAGCTCCCCCGGCCCCAGCGCCAGCGGGGGAAGGGAAACGGCAGGCCCCCTAGCCCGCCCCCCGCCGGGAGGTTAGCCCTGGAGCCTGGCCGAATTCACCGCCCAACGCTCGCTCCCCGACGTCCTGTTTCATCTACACGGTCTCAACATGGCCGTTACTTTCCTGCTTCTCTGAAACGCACAAAAAATCCCAACCCCAAAACAAAATTTAAAAACCCTTTAAAATAAATAACGCAGCATGAAGAAGAAACCATGACTTCTGACCGCTTTTCTCAGTACTATTTTGTCCTCTTCAAAGTGATTGGGCTGTCCCGGACTATCCTTGTGCTCTGTGACAGGCATCTGCCCACAGCCCTGAAGTTTGCATTTATGGAGCAGGCTTTAACACCAACATCATTCTTCTCCCACGGGGATCCAGGAAGGGTTTGTGACAAATTTAGAGTGACTCTTCTCCTCTTAGGTTAAGAACAGGAGCTCGTGCGATGACAGAACCATCCTTGGGTCTATTTGGTCTGATATGCTGTCTCCAGAACTGTTCGCTAACAGACATTTCACAGCAAGATGCAAGCAAATTCGGAGATCAGCATGGATTTTTTTCTTTCCCGAGAGAGTATTCCCTCACAGGCATTGAAAGTGAAGAAGGGTTAGCGAAATCCTTGAGAGTGTCAGGGCTGCTAATAGTTGTTATGTTCTAAAAATCAATTTTGTTTAATAGGAAAGGTTTACTTCAGCCTCAGTGGAATGAAATGGGAACTTTGCAATTTCCGTACACACAAGCCAGATCAAGCTGTGTTTTCTGTGCTCTTCTCTGCTGTGGCTCTGATAATATGGTCTCAGAAAGTGACCTCTAAATAGCATCAGCAGCAAAAGGAGAAAATACCATTCTGTCTGTGAGTGTGAGCTTAAAATTTCACTTGGTATAGTTCATGTCAGACAGTCTCTTCTAGGAAAAAAGTGCATCACTTGTTCAGCTTGGAAGTTTGGATTCCATCAGCCTCGTCAGCCCCGTTGAACATCTGTAATAATATTTTTTATACATTATATAATTTTTGTTTGTTAGATTATTTTTATAGTTAGGCTCATCAGCAACAGATACTGAAAATGTATACACAGGATCTGAAATTCACCCACCTTCAGTGGTGGTTTTACTCAGTTCCACCCACAACGACCAACAGCAGCTTACAATATTGATTAGCCACAGCAGTTCTTGGTTTATGCCAGGCCATGTGCACATTCAGAAAGTAGTGTGCCTTCGTCTTCTTCCCCACCTTCTGCTACACTTCCTTTTCCCTAAAGCTTGAAACCCAGCTCCCCTGCTGCTTCATATGGACTAATCCTCACTCCACACACGGAATCCCTGCTTGCATCCAAGAGGTTTGAGGACTGATGGTGATGGGTGTCATCAGATGCCTTGCCCAGCAGTGCACTTTTCTCTCTGTGCTCAGTCTGCTTGCAACCAGTCTGATTGAAACTGACCTCCAGTGCCTGGAGAGGTCAAAAAAGTTGACTCCAAACTGACTCTATGTACCATGGCTGCCTCATCCAGACAAGTGAAAACTTTCAGGTTTTTTTTACACCTGTCTGGTTTTAAATACCTTCAGCAGTACCAGCATGTGCTCGATGACGCTCCCAGCACCCTTGAGGAACCTATCTAATATTGTAACTACAAGCTCTAAAGCATCAAGACTCCAAAACTTTTATTCAGTTATTAAAATGTAAAACTGTCAGTTTACACTCGAGTAAAATATGGAGAAAACCACTTCTCTAAAGCACACATGAATGGTCTGTGTCCATGTTCCTGAAAATTCATGCTGTTCCCATGCCTGTCTTTCTACTACTAGGAAAACACACTGCTGGGTCAGAGGATCCTGAGAGGTAACCCAGTGCATCCCCTGTCACAAAGCAGGATTTGTGATATCACTCGTGTACCTGACCCGTACCATTTAACCTGTTCTTGACGACTTCTGCTGTTGGCAGCTCCACCCCCCTTGATCTGATTCACCGTCTTCACCTTTTGCACATGCTATTCTGAGCTCTGAGGTTACCTGTGTAGGGTCCCCGTGTCACAGGAGTTGCTTAAAAGCTGATGCGGGGCAAGTTCCCAACTTGTTCTGTGCTCTCCCAAATCAGTCTTGGCCTCTATTTTAGAAATAGCCTTACAGCTGTGACTACAGTGAGGAAGATCCCTCTCATAGCTGTTCTGACCAGGATACCTTCCTAATATACTCTTATTCTCTAGCTCTCTGGTGTACTCAAAAGTAAGAGGCAGATGCACGTAGTATTTAGGTATATAGCATATATAAAACATAATTGAGCCAGGTGGTACGTTTCATTTGCAATGACAAAGTTTATTATAACAAAAAATGAGTTTACTGCATAGAGAATTTAAGCATTCATATCTAGTACTTCACCAATTCCTTTCATTACCTTTCTTTAATGTATCATCAACAGCACTTCATAATTCTAACAAGCTATCTAAATTGTGCCTTGAAATTATTTCCGCTTTCTTGTACAATCTAATGATATTTAGATAATGAATAGAGTTTGTATCAAATAGTATGGTTTATTTCATATGAATTAAAGGAATGGTTCAGCTCTGCGAACCCAGAAACATGTTCAGTAAATCCTATTTCATGGCATCTGGTGATGACAGTAAAATTTCTTTCATGAAGACTACTGAAGGAGCAAAAATGTGAATAATACAAATAATCGCACATTTAAGCATTTCAGATTTCAGAGGGATAATTAGTTCCTACGGCAAAAAGTTCTTGAAAGGCTGCATTTCTTGCTGAAGAAAGTAGATAGAAACTTGAGACATTCACATTTGTTAAAACACATTGCCATACAAAGTTCTTTTTTTCATTAAGAGTATTTCATGTTGTGTGTAGGAGCCCAGAAATACCTTCTGACTTAATTCTGTCCTAGTTATCAGTGAGGACAGAGAAACACTGGAAGAGATTCCCAGGGGACGCTGTAGCATTTCCATTACTGGATGTCTTTAGGACCAAGTTACACAAATCTCTGGATTTTTATCTCAAGGTGGAAGGATGGATGATGTAACTTTTTCAGGTTCCTTCAAACTATGTTTTTAACATATAATTTTAATGTAAATCTGTTCAATTTACGGTAAGTAGAGCTTTCTGATTCCTATATACTAACTTTTAACAGAATAGGCATGGCTGATGCCTCATTCTCTCATTTGCTTAACACTTTTAACTCTGATTTAGTCCTATGCAATGTGTTTAATAGTTTAATAATATTCAAATTTTGTTGTAAAAAGAAACATCAGTTAAAATAATTATTCTTTGAGAAATTTTTAAGTACTACTGATACTTAAGTCTGTTTTCATGCAGACATTGATATCCTTCAGTATTTTCACTGATAACTCAAGCAAAGACACCAAACATCCCTATTGTTTGCTTAATGTTAATGTGCACAGAACACTAATATTTTGTAGAAGTACTCTTATAGCCAAAATTTTAATGTCTTCTATGCTTTTATTTGTCATCATCCATACATACTTTTGTTAAAATGTCCTCCTCTTTGAAATATAATCTACTTGCTATTGTAGTAGAAGTATATTCCTGTATTACAATTTTAGCATTACTGGCATTGCAACTAGCAGCATTTTGTATTTCAGCTTTATAGTGCAACAGCTTTTCTACGGGCAGCAGGAATAAAGATGATGCAGTAAGCTGCATTTTTGTATACTTATCCACTGTATATGACTCAAGGTTCGGGTTGGTTGTGCTTAAATTTCTCTTGATGCTCAGAGACGCAAAAAGCAGAATCCGTATTCAGATTCACCTCGCCTTTCGTTTTTGTGACTAATGTGCTATGATAACTTAGTGTTTGCAATCGCCTTGCAGAGCAACCACAGGCTCAATAATGTGGAGGCAGTCGCAGTAAGCTCACATGAATCTCTCGGCAGTTTCTTCGTGTTTGTTGTAGGAAGAAAACATCTTTTTCTCTAAAAGAAATGCTACAGCAATTCCTTAGAAAGCATTGGAATGAAATCCCAATGAATCCATATTCTCTGTTTTACATTCTTTTGTACAGTAATGTATTTATCTAGTACAGAGGTCCCCAGATGAAGTTGAAGTGTAACAGCAAGGATGTTTAATTAGGGGCACACACTGTTGTGGTTATTGCATTGCAAGCTTTTCTGATCCAGGCACATTTTTACCTAGTATTAAAATATAAACTATATTAGCATTTCAAGGAGAGTGATCATGCAGATAGAGGCCAACATAACAGAAGACATTGTCAGTTGTCATGATCTCCTCCTTAATTTTGTGACATAGGATATTGCAAATGTCCCATAGACGGTTATAAATAGGCAATTTTTTCTGCTAATTCAAAATGGCTGTCAGCTAGTGTGCCTTTCAGGAAGGCTAAAACCTCACTGTTTTAAATCAAAATGGCTATCACATTCCTAGAGGCTGTATGTGTGAGATTTGATAAAGATGAGCTGCACTATTTCCCATATTTTTTCAGTGACACTCAAGACAGTCTGCCCTTAGGGAAAATAGTCATCCCACTTTTTTTACAATTGGGATGAACAGAAAAAATAAGGAAACAAATAAGGATTAGAGAACTCTGGGAAACAAACAGAAGAGGAGAGAAGAGGAAGTACATATAGAATAAGGATGAGGATGAAGGGAATAAGGGTTTGGGAACTGGCAGAGAGAGAAACAGCTGTATCTGTTCTGATAAAAGAAATGGGAGAAAAAGTTGACAGTCCAGAGAAGGTACAAGAAACTGCTTGAATGGAGGAGCATGACTACCTCAGGCCTACTGAAGAAGCTGAGGTAAGAAATGCATAGTCGTGTCTGCCTTTTGTCTTGATTTGTCCTTTGAGAACAAAACAGTTGTCTCCCTTGCTTAAATGTGCCTGAGCCTGTGTTCAAGCCCTAAGTTCACTTCACTGTTCAGATACAATTCTGTTTTGGAGCCTGAATGACGAATTTATCTTTCTAGAACATAAAGCATGATTCAGCTAGGAAACTGCTATTTACTTAAAAGTTTATTTTTGGTCAAATGAAAGAAAGTCAAGAAAATTTCTGGCCATATTTCCATCCTTATAGTTTAACAATCTGTAAATTACAAACACAATTAAAACATAACTAGATAAATGGTTACAACTCCAGAAAGCACTCCTCTTTCTCATTACATCAAACCTCCAACCATTCTCCTCATAAGGGCAGGAAAGCATCTTCTCCTTCTAACTCTAAACCTAGGCGTAATGATTTAAATATTCCCCAATAAGACTGCTGGGAGTTAATAAAGAAAACCTTCACAACTGTCCAGCACTGCCGAGACTTTCCTTATGAGTCACAGGAAATCACTAAGAATTTAAAAAGACTATGAACACCTTCTTATGATGTTAATTGAGCTGTCAACATTGCAGAAGGGGAGGTGAAGAAAGATCAAGGCTATATGTTAGGATTGGGTTAGTCTTAATTTTTCGTGCTTGCTCAGTCATGCCTGGGGTGAAACCTTAGTTCAAAGTGGCCCCTTTTAGGGGTTAGGGTTAAAGGTTAGGTTTGGGGTGAGAGGTCAGGATTGGGGTTAAGGTTTAGGGTCATTAGCATTAGTGTTATGGTCATGAGAGTTTAGGGTTATGGTTAAGAGGTCAGGGTTAGGTGTTGGGAGCTAGAGGTTATAGGTTAGGGTGGAGTTAGGGGTTAGGTTTAACTCAGCTGCATTCAGTCTGTTCTGTTTTTAGGTGGCCTCAGAACGGTGACCACCAGTAGAGTCCTTTACTACATGGGACAACAGAAAGACCTCAGACTGTCTGCCCTATATTGGTTCTACGGTGTTTCCAGTAGGCCTCCCAAGACAGGAAGTGAGATCAGCCTCAGCCAGATCATCTCAGTTCTTGCATACTCATTTAACACGGCACAAAGGGTCCAGGTTGGTTTAGAACAAGATCAATCTTTCTTTATTGCTCTATGCTTTAGGCAAGCTTCTAGACCTGAAAGACCTGGAATCACAGCAACATGAATTTAGGTTTCTGCACAGGCCAGACCCATGCACAAAATACAACAACAAGGCACTTATTCAGAATCAAGATCTGCCTGAAATTTTAAGTCCTGCTTTCTGCTAAGAGGCAGTAGGCAAACACACGACAGGGAACAGCGTGATTAATTGTAGTTAAGACATGTTGTCAGCACACCTGCTACCAGACTACTCTTCAGTTGTTACTGCAGAAATGAAGTTTAAGGAAATACCTGAAAGACATAATAATACCTGCCTTATATCTACTAATGTAGATTTTTATATCTATTAATGTTGATTTTTTTTTCCAAGTGAGTAATCACAGTTACAAAAGCAAGGGTGATACAACATTAAATTACTTTTTCCTTTATTTGAAAGGCTATGCTTTAGTTTCATTTATTTATAACACTTCATAACTCTTACTGCATGCGGAGTAATGTATTTCCTAAACACGCTGTAGTGAAAATATAATATGAGAGACTACTGCATTAATTTTCCTTGTCTGAGAACCAGAAAGAGATTTGCTGAGAAGCTATATGGTGGATTTGTGAGGTTCTACTGTATTTTAATAACAGTCTCCCAGTGAGAACCATCACTTTACTAATAGTTCCCAGCAGGACACCCACCTAGGCTATATAGATTTGGAGGTGGGGAAAGAAGCTTTTTTTCTGAATTCAAATCACAGCAGGAGCCATTCGCTCTTTGAGAACTAATTCCCAACTATATTATTGCTATTTTTAATTTTGCTTAATTTAATTGTGGTTAAT
This sequence comes from Egretta garzetta, assembly GCF_000687185.1. NCBI lineage: Eukaryota > Metazoa > Chordata > Aves > Pelecaniformes > Ardeidae > Egretta > Egretta garzetta. Next base: position 1,234,668 of record NW_009258669.1, read on the forward strand.
CTGTGTATAGATAGATACTACAAGATTGCCTGACTTTTACTGCTTTGTGTTAGTCACACAAGAGCTTCCCATATGTCTTCAGCTATATTTTCTTACTTATCTCTTTGACAGTAGCACTTTGAGGCATTTGCTGAGATAGAGACTACAGCTTGTTTTGATTTTTTTTTTCCTTTTTTTTCTAATTAGAAAACTGTAATTCAGCAACACTTCTATAGCGTCTTCATAAGTTTCAACAAAAGGAAACGTTCTCCATGTCCAAAACTGAATTTCTGGTCAGTGGGAAAAGTCAGACCTACCAGTAATTTAGTCTCTTCTGCACTCACCTGGCATACAAAGGATTTGGACTCAAATCCCTGTCTCTTTTTTTGGCTGTCTTCATAGCAGCTCATAGACCTTGTATGGGCAGATGAACAAGCAAGCCCTTTGACAGCTAAGCTACCTCAACATGATCTCTTATCTGCTGCAGACAAAATCAGCATGCAAACTGTTACTGTATAACAACCAACAGACACTCTTAAGTTCACAGTATACCCTCTGCTGTGTAACTTTTTTGTGAACCTGTACTCTCAGCCTGTGTTGCTATGATCAGGTTCATTTTTAATGACAGCTTTCAATGACAGTTTTACAGTATGAGTGAGAGAAAGAGGCTTACACCATTGCCTAGTGGTTAAGACAGGACAAAACTCCCGTCTACCACATTCCAAGTAAGATCTTTAAGCAGTAGCCTCTTCGGGGCAAGTAATTCTCTAAAATGCAATAATACCTTTTTTTTTTTTTTCTTTTTTTTTTCTGTTTTATTTCTTTGCAAAGCTGGATTTGGTATTCCAGTCACAGATGATCAGGGTCTTAGGTACTTAAATTCCCCTGGGAAAGCCCACCTGAGTCCACACAGAAGACACTGGCACCAAGCAGGGTAAGAAGAACCCACAAGGAAATGGGATTTCCTGTATGTCACCTAGGTCAGTGCGCAGACATATGAAGCAGATATGAGATTTAGTTTCTGACTCTGCTGAAGCAAATGCTAAAATTTTGATTGACTTCAGCAAGGTTAGGGTATCACTTCAGCTCTCCTACCTTCCAGTCCTATATTCGAAATAGGAAGCCATTAAATGTAACAAGAATATACCAAGAAAGATATTCCCTAATTTTACTTGGTTTATTTCATTAAATATTACCTCTTAGGCTAAAAAGTTTGGAAAATTACAAAAAGTACAAATGAATCCCATAGAAATTGCATTAATAATCTAATCCTATTACTTATAGTCTGCTCAAAGACAGTATAGAGGGAAATATTTTTTTTCCATATTTTGATAACTCAGGAAAAGCATAAAAATCTTAACCAGTCACAGTTATAGAAGTCCTTTAGAAGCTTTTCAATGCTAAGACTTTTTCATCTGAGGAAATATAAGTACTGTATCAACTTCAGAGACTTTTTCTTTTGACTTTTAAAAATATGATTCGCATTAAATAAAAGGCAGAGAACTCTTTTTTTTTTGCTTAGAATACTTTATGTTTTAGTGCTCTTTAAAGGAAATTATGTCACAAAACCCAAAAATAACTTTTTGATGGAAACAAATAGCACAATAACAATTTTTGTAGTTCAGAGAAATGCTGTGGAAAGTAAATTTGATTTACCAAGCTTATCACAGTCTGTGAACTTTAACATTAAAGTGAAAAGAATGTTTGGTTTTGAAATCACTGGTTCAACCCTGACTGAAATATAGCAATGTATGAAGGAAAGGAATATATATCTATACAAAAACGTAAAGTGCTGTAAGTCACAAGATGTAAATATTCTCTAATTACAGGTAAAGGGTCAAATCTGAGTCTGAAGTGCTTGAACAGGAAATCACCAGCTACCTGGGCAGTATTTTGAGAACTTGTTTTCACATGTCTGTTTTGGCTGACTGGAGAGTTGGAAAAATCTGTCTTGGTCCTAGGCTAGACAAAAGTGTATGATTAATATAGTTTTGTGCCCAGAAACAGGTCATTTGAAATTATTTTGCTCAGCTGCTGCAAATTGCTGTAGTCTGCTTGTGTGCTCTCAGTGGAGAATTTCCACAGTGCAAAGCACAGATGTGCCACGTTTGGGTCTGTGCTTCCTCTCCACATCCTTGCCTCAAAACAAAAAAATGCCAAGCAGAGGGAAGAGGACAGCTGTAGTGTGTTGTCATCAATCTTCCCCTGGGAGTGACTGGAAATGGCTTTGGAGCTAGGTCCTACCAGTCTAAGCTCTGGTACAGAGCGCAGAAATATTCTGTGTCCTCAGGATGAGGAAGGCTTAGGAAGCCCTTTTTGCAGTAACAATTTAATATTTATGATGAGTTCCAGGTGGCACTTGCTTCCCAAAAATCAACAGCTTGCAGATTTCATAGTATAATATGGGAGTGTGTCTCAGTGTCTGTGTATTGACACTCAGCTGCATAAGCAACTGTGATGCATTAGCCTATTTTGACCACATCATTGCAAAAGGGCTTTAGCAGCACCTTTCGCAGAATCTTTGCCTGGACAGCTTAATGTTGGATGTGTCTCACCTCTAGGATTCTTAGCACTTCTGTCAGCATCTCAGATTATTAAGATTTGAACTGTACATCTTGCAAAGCAGTGTTATTAGGGCAATGATTTTAGAATTCAGGCTGATGATCTTCAGGAAAAACATGCTTATTTGCAGGGAACTTTGTACTTTTACAGTCTGGGGAAGAAAGCAAGTTAGTGATGAATGAGCTCAGGCTTGCTGCAAAAAATCATTGTTCTTAGCTAGGTTAACTTATCCCAGCTGTGCTATTCTGTTACATTCCCCTGTGAAATTCTATAAGGCAACCCAAAAAGCAATTTGAGGAAATGGACACTCTCCAGATGAAGCACTGTGTGTTCACAGACCTCTTTCTCCACTGACAGATCCTACACCACACAAACACTCCTTTTTGTCCTCGATAGATACATTTTTTTCCAGCATGCTACCAGTTCTTTGGGTTTGTGTACAGAATGTTTTTTTTCCTTTGTCTTGACTCCCCAGATCTAGTCAATTACTCATTGCATTGCTTATTTGTCTTGCTTTGTCTGCTGTACAGCACAGGAAGTTTTTCTAATGAATTGAATTGTGTCACATTTGCTCAGTTTCAGCTTTAGATTTTCCCTTACAGATGGCTTCCTAAATGCTGGGAAATGTCTTCAAACTCCTGCAGAATAAATTTGATCCTTTACCATTCAAGTGAAAGTAGCATTTTCATAAGGTGAAGCTTTTATAACCATGCTGAATAATACTGCTTAACAGTAGAGTCCTGTATTTAAGCATAGCTTACTCTTATATTCCACCAGGCAGATGAAAGTAGAAGTGAAAGTACTACATTTCAGCTTGTTCTGCAGCTGTTCTTCTCTTTACCCATGCTGTGCAAGCTCTATAGGTGCTGATCACTCTGCTGCATTTCTTAAACCTTTCTTTCCATGTGCCAGTTAATGCCCTGGATTGCTGGCTGTCACAGTCTGTGTATCTTCATCTCCTTGATTCTGATATTTACATGTCTGGATAACAATTTTATTGTTTAAGCCAATTTGAACTTAAATCATTGTATCATTGTTCATTTTTTATGTCCAAGTTTCTTCTTGGTCCAGCAATTTTTAAGGGGTTTCATCTGTCTGTTTGTTTTAATGAGTTGCTCCGTATTCCAACTACTATTATCTCTCTCCGAAAGGGCTCATTTTAATCAATTAACAGTGCAAGACTTACTCCTTTGTCAAGCAGTCATTTTTTTTACGTTTTAGTTAAAAACTGTAACTTTGGTATGTTCACTTTTCATGTTAAGTCAAGCAGTCTTCCAATTTCTGTCACAGGTCTCGAGCGGGCATTAACTGAAGCCACCACTTCAGTCAGTCACCTGCAATTACCACATTTTTAGCTCTGCTGGAACACTTACCTGCCCTCTCTTTCCAGCCACTGCATTTCTATGTGTCCTGTGGGAATGATCTTCTGTGGGCAGTCAGTCCGAGGCTGCTCTGCCCTTTCTCATACAGTGAAAGAAGTCAGCCAGTCTCTCTGATAATGTCTTCGGTGTTTATGATGTCCTTCCTTCTGTTGCTGAGAAGTGAAACAATTTAAAGCCAGAGTTCCTGATTGCAGCTGTACCCACCTTTATGCAGTTGGTCTCTAGGCTGTTTAAATGAAGTTGAAATGGGTGGGGAGGTCTCACAGCAGCAACCAAAGTGAATATCTGGGATTCTTCTGCCTTCTTTTAAAAAAGAAATGGAAGGTAGAAAAGAAAATCAGGTCCCTTGATCTTCTAAACTTGCTTCAATTTCCAGTGATGTCTTCCAGTACCCAAACAAGGCAATCTTTTGGATGCCTTTCTCACCAAGTTTCTGGACCGTGCAACTGAAGGAGACCTGTAGGAGTAGATGTTTAACTCAGCGGTTTTCAGTAACAGAGGTAACACCTTATGCTGCAAGGCATTTGACACAGCCCAGCAAATTAGAATTTTTCCCCTTGCTATCACTTGTGTATGTCACATTTCCATTATGTGGCTTGAGAAAGAAAACAAATACTTAGCAAAAGTGGAGTAAAGTCTCCACAGTCCCTCCCACCTCTGTCAGTCTGAGCCTCTGCAAAGTTTTCTTCTTGAAGCAAATCACAGTGTAAAGAAATTGGATGTGTAAAATCCTACACATGTAAAGATTCAGGAACTTATGATGTATTGCACCAGGAGCAAGAAAAAAAATGAAATGCTAAGTTATTAAAAATGTAAAGAATTCTTTGCTGTGTAAAAGTGTTGGTTTGGGGGGGAAACTGCAACACTGTGAAACTGCAGACCCATCTTTCTACAAGCCTGCACTATAGCTAAGTCATATGTATTTGAATATCACAGAAGTTAGTGACCACATTCCACATAACATAGAAGGCAACATACAAATTTATTGTGAGGAAAGAGACTTGTTCTATAAATCCCAAGAAATATCTCCAGGGCCAGTGAAAACTGTGCTTCACAAATGCTCTTGTTAGCAAGCAGAGGAAGAAAGAAAGTCCACCTAATTAAACACGGATATCAGAGAAGAAAACATAGGAGGGTAAAGCACTGCCTGAAACAAGCTGTCTGTGCAGTGAATGGTACTGTTCTCAAAGCAAAATGCCAAGGCATGCAGGACAAGAGGCAATAGACCACACAATCAGTAACAGCAACATTAACAAAATGTACTATTTGAAAAAAACCACTGCTGATGAAAAAAGCAAAGAATTTCAGGTTGGTTGTGATGCGGAATCAGTTGTTTGTCAGGACTTATTGTAGATATACAAGGATACATCCTACAATTAACTGATTTATTACAGCAGACTAAATAGCAAGAGATAGGATTCAAATAAAGGCAGTGATAAACTATTTGAAGTCCCACCAGGGACTGCCCAGTCAAAAGGAAAAAATTGAGATCTCAATTTTGCAAAATATTAAGAAAAATTGTCACATTCTCCTTAATATAGGTTGTCCCATTCTCCTTCATTTAAAGCATGTGTGTTGTCCTAAGCTGGTATTATACATGCAGATGAGCCCAGTTTAAGAAGTTTCAGACTCAGTCAGGGTTCTCAGGGTTTTACAGAGCCAAGATTTAAAGTTCTCTTTTTCCTGGATACATTTTGCTTTTTGGTGGTAGGTTGAGCTATTTTATCACTCAGTGCTTCAAAATGTTTTAACATTTTAGGCAAAATAATAGTTTTCTAGAACAGAGTCCATTCTGATAATTTTTACCTTCAGTAGACCTAAGTCAGTTTGCCACATACAAGACTGAGGATAAGGCACCATTTGAAAGACTTTCTGTTTTAGGAAATACCCTGCACTAAATTATCTTTAATGTGCCTAAGTCATCTTTGGCACATATAAAAAATTAAACCCATTCTCCTGCTAAGAAAGATTTTGCATAGATTTACAGATTTACTTTTTTTTTTTTTTTTTTTAAATCTGAGCAGTAACTGAATCTCTAAAAGCTGACATGGTTGGAGTATTACCCTGATCACCTCCATTTTCTAAGCTTGTGTTTCAGGGTTCTCAGGGAAGTATCTCAAGGCTTTTCAACCTAAAGGCAATTGGATTCATTTAAATAAAACAGTAAGGGGAAAAAATATACCACTGCTTCCCTGCATACATGCAATGACTATTACAGAGATTTTTTTAGAAATAGCTTCCTGATGACTGGCTTTGTGGACGCACTTACTTATCTCTACACATTAGATTAATAGTAAGCATTTAAACATGTTTCCATATTTAGACATGCAAACATTTCTCAGACACTACGGTTAGATTTTATATACTGACCAGTGCTTGCAAGCATGTTATGTGGAGTGATTCATGTGTCAATATCAAGAGTGTTCTCTACGCTGTTTATAGTTGGCCTACGAACAGTAGGACAGCTGCTGTCTTCTCTTGTAACTCAAAAGTGGTGCATGAGGCACTTTTTCAGAGAGGACTCTGCCACACTTTATAGGCAGCAGAGAAAACCAGACGTATTTAATCTTCAGTAGGGGATGTTCTCAGGACCTTTGGCTATGCTTACAAGGACATAAAAGAAGACAGACCCAAGCATTGCACTGCAGTATGTAGTGGACTGCATTCCCCCCTGTATTACTTCAGAAGTTGTATTCGTAATAATTTGCTTGTATTTTGCATAGGGCTTTTTTTTAATCACAGAATGTTCAGACGCATTTCAGACTGAAGTACCCTGTTTAGGCTACTGTTTACTTCTTATAGATATTTTTTGTATGTTTCTATGTTTTCTTCAGATTAATTCTATTTTTTGATACATTTAAGATCAGAAGGAGATACTTTTAAAATGGCATAGTTCTATTCATGATCTAAAATTACTAACAGGGTGCATATGTGGTCTAATATTTATAGAAATAAATGTAGATTAAGGAAAAGTGCCAAATATAGGAGGTGTTTTTGAGCACTAAAACCCATAATCAGGTTCTTTCAATTTGAAAAAAAAATACATCTAATGCATACACTGTAGTAAAAAGGAGGGTACAGTTATCACATGATTTTCAACAGCTGCACTTTGGAAGGATTTAAAGAAGGTCAAGATTCACTCTCATGGTGCAGATATGTAAACAACATTCTATATTACTTACACGAAAAGTTTTAAAGAGCTGTTGAATGAATCCATCAAGAAGTCAAAGCGCCAAAGCAGAGCAGCACACAGCCAACATTATAGAAGCTGGCTCACTCTGGGCCCGCTCCTACCACATGGTCTGCAAAGGGCAGAAGCAATTCATATCCGCCTTGGATTTTATCTTAGTGACATCCTAAGCATCTACTCATCAGCCCTGGTAACCTTGCATGTGCCATGCTTTGGACTTTGGGTACTGGATTAAAGACTGAAGGGTGAATAATGCTCTAAAGCTATATTGTTGCATCTTAATTTCAGCAAGATTTCTGCTGATGAGGAAATGCAATCCAAATATTATATTTATGTTAATCCCATCATCTAACTGTAGATTCAAAACGCAAAAAATACAAAAGTAGACTGGGTATGTTGACAGTACTGCAACAGAATACTTTTCAAATGCAATACTGCATTTCATTTGAACAATTTCCAAGAAAGCATACTCTGAGAACATCTATTGTGTCAGACCCTAAAAATTGAGAAAAATAGCTCACCTTCTAGTATGCCAATGAACTACAACCTTGGCCTTTAAATCGTAGAATCGTATGATGTTTTGGGTTGGAAGGGACCCCTAGAGGTCATCTAGTCCAACCCCCCTGCAGTGAGCAGGGACACCACTAACTAGATCAGGCTGCTCAGAGCCCCATCCAACCTGGTCTTGAATGTTTCCAGGGATGGGGCCTCCATTACCTGTCTCTGGGCAACCTGTTCCAGTGTTTCACTACCCTCATTGTAATGAATTTCTTCCTTCTATCTAGTCTAAACCTACCCTGGTTTAGTTTAAAACCATTACCCCTTGTCCTGTCACAGCTGGCCCTACTAAAAAGATCTTCCCCATCTTTCCTATAGGCCCCCTTTAAGTACTGAAAGGCCGCAATCAGGTCTCCCCACAGCCTTCTTTTTTCCAGGCTGAACAAGCCCAACTCTCTCAGCCTGTCCTCATAGGAGAGGTGCTCCAGCCCTCAGATCATTTTAGTAGCCCTCCTCTGGACTCGCTCCAACTGTTCCATGTCCTTCTTGTGCTGAGGGCTCCAGAACTGGACGCAGTACTCCAGGTGCGGCCTCCCCAGAGCAGAGTAGAGGGGCAGAATCACCTCCCTCAACCTGCTGGCCATGCTTCTCTTGATGCAGCCCAGGGTATGGTTGGCCTCCTATGCTGCCAGTGCACATTGCTGGCTCATGTCCAGCTTGCCCAGGTCTCTTTGGATGACATCCTGTCCTTCTGGTGTATCAACTGCACTGCTCAGGTTGGTGTCATCTGCAAACTTGCTGAGGGTACACTGGATCTTTCTGTGTAGGTCATTGATATACTTAAATAAACATATTCATATTTTATATTATATATTATTTATATGGTTTATATATTATATAATTATATATTATTTCTATATTTACACATTATATTATACCTGAATAAATAAATATACCTAAGCTCTTAGTAATAAATCAGAAAACATACAACTGGGTGAATTTTAAAATGTGCAGGTGCCTAGTAACTCCATATTTAGGTAGAGTCTAAACATAATGTTTCAAGTCTTCTGCCAAAAATAACAACCAAGTCTTTTTTTATATCTACCAAACACATCTTTTTTACAATCTATTTCTTAACCATTTTGGCTTGTTGATGAATTGTATATTGTGTTTTATTTTCAATATGTTAGAATGGATTACTTGCCCAGTTTTTTTACTTTTTTCTTATGTAGACCTAATTCAAATTATCATTCAGATAATCATAAGAACTTTCAGAACAGGGTTGCTTTTTTTCAGTCAAGACCAGAAAAAAACAGAAAATAAAAATATACTTATAATACTGATGAATTCTTTAATACCATCCTTCCTTGTTTACAATATGTCTTCCATGCATATATTATTAAATTTTAGACTGATAGTGAGGAAATGCCATGCAAATAAATTGCAACCTTACACTAATACACAAAAAGATTGTGTAGGACTGTAGACGATGTTCTTACTCTTCAACATAGTAAAACAGGCAAGGGAGAAAGGTCTCTCCATTTGTCAGCTTCAGCTGTCTAATAACGGCAAAAAAGAAATACCATTCTATTTTTCCAATCACAGACTGACTGGACTGACAAGACTTCTAGTACGTCATATCATCCAGATGCTATTTAATCTTTGATATTCAAATAGAAAACAGAAGAAAAAGAAAAAGCAAAGAAAAAAGAATGAAGTATATGTACTTGAGTTCACTAATAAACTTCAACTTATATGTAAATCCCCAATTACGTGCAATTTCTATTTTTTGAATAAACGTTACCTCTAATGCCATATGACCTGTAACGGTCTCCCTCTTTTCTGTGCTAAAAAATGCTGTAAATCATTTCTTCTCTTCATGTAAATCTGAAACACGCCAGTCTGTACACACATTGACAAATGGAATGAAAGTGTTGTTTTAAACCTTAGCTGAGAACCAGAAATGAAGTTAGCTCTTCACAAAGTCTATTTTCAATGAAAGAAGTAAGTTTCTTCTTGCGGTAAAGTTAAAATACTGTCACTTTGTCTGGAACATGAGTAAAACAGGCCGATCATTTTAGAATTTGTCAGGGCCTCAATTATTCCCAGCCGTTATAATAATAAGCTCTCTGCTAAAGATGAAATAAGATTGCTGGGACCTATTTTGCCTTTCAGTTTTTTGAAAATAATTCCAACTTTTCTGAATCTATTTCTGGAATTATGATATTATTGAAGTGTTAGGGGAGCAATTTTAAACACACAGGCTTGGGACCAGAAGAAAACATAGAATGTAAATGGGACAAACTTATAGTTAGATTGACTCAGCCCCTGGAGCCTGTCTTTTCTGCTAAAAGTTTTTCTCTGAATGTCCTACAATGAATATGAGATGGAATCAGACCTTTAAATACCAAGCTCAGCCAATCTGAATACATCTGATTTTTGCAAAATAATTTCTTGTATCTCCTTTTCCTATTCCTGGCAGGGATCTCACTCCTTTGCCTCCAGTGCTATTTGGCCTATCCAACTGCACACAGTTAGAAAGTGGAAACACATAGTTACCACACAAAAACCTTCAGAAATGGAGTGTATAAAAACAGTTAAAACCAAAAAGAATACTTTGCTATTCTGCTGCATGTAGCTCCCTTTAAAATAAAGCAGATAATTACCAGACTTTGTTTTTTTTTTTTCCAGGTACAGGGAGATCTGAGGTTGGGTGAGAGTGTTGCTGCTAATGAACTAGAAAAATTGAGATTCGTCATTATTACTTACCAAGCTAACTGTCTATAAAGTGATATTATAAACTTTGTAATAGTCCTTTTTATATATGTTATACAATTCTCATTTTAAAAACTGCATTTACTTCCATGACAATGAAGTATAAGGAGACTGAGTGCAGTAAAGCATCTGTTCAAGAGTTGTAATTTGAGTGGATGCAGTTATGACACAATTTAATTGCTTTACTTTCATATAACAACATGTCATAAAGTTAATGTTTTCCAGTTAATGCTCTCCTTATACTTTCATTGGAAGTTACTACTACAGGAGCATGACACGCATATTGAACATTGACGATATTAATGTTTGGAGCTCAGGGCCAGATAAGTGGTAACTGGTGGAGCTAATAAAAAAATTTGGGGGGAGAGTTATATTCTATGCAATTTCCACATTTTTTTTTCTTATGTGGAGCAAAAGCAAAGCTTTAAGTCAAATTTAGAAAATTTCAGATTGGAAATACTACTGTAGTGTCTGATGGGAAACTTTATTTGTCACTGGTCATTGCATTATTGTCCCACATAGTCAGAATTTGCTGACTTGGACAGTGCCTTCTACATGCTCTATCTTCCTTAGTCAATGTGATACAGACTGAAAGTCTGTTTCTGTCATTCCATGGAAGATGTAGTCCAGTTTAAAAAAAAACATACATACATA
>NW_009258669.1:1246328-1281246 GCF_000687185.1 Egretta garzetta
GAAGATGTAGGACAGTTTAAAAAAAAACACACATACATATATATATATATATATATATATATATATAAAGATAACTCACAGATACTTTCAATGACAGAGTAATTTTCAAAGGAAATTTTCTTCAGTGTTAGGCCAAAAATGAGGGTGCTAATTTCTTTGCCAGAGAGCTATTATTTTTCCATTAGCAAATAGTTTTCATAAGGGAATCCAAGTAGCTGAAAATCCTTTCAGGGGTCAAAAATATTTTTTGATTGAAAACATTAAATTGTCTCAACCTTGAATATTATAGTCTGATATTTAGAAAGAAAGGCTGTTTAGAAATCACAATTAGGCCAAAAATGAGGGTGCTAATTTCTTTGCCAGAGAGCTATTATTTTTCCATTAGCAAATAGTTTTCATAAGGGAATCCAAGTAGCTGAAAATCCTTTCAGGGGTCAAAAATATTTTTTGATTGAAAACATTAAATTGTCTCAACCTTGAATATTATAGTCTGATATTTAGAAAGAAAGGCTGTTTAGAAATCACAAATGAAATTTCCAAATAATCAAAATACAGTTTCGTAAGTGCAGGGAAATGCATACAAATGACAAGCTGGCAGGGGCAGGATAGAGAAAAAGGTATGGTTTCACTGATTCCCCAAGTAGGAGAATGAGTGATAGGTCAAAAGCATATCTTAAGAAAAATTAAATTAGAGAGAAATAAAAAGATTGGTATTGAATTTGCTGGACTGATGAGCCTTAATAACAAAAGGCCTTTGAGGAATCAGTTACTAAAGGAGAAGCAAATTCTACAGATAGATTTCTGGAACATAAATATCTGCAGAAACATAATGCATGCAGGCAGAGAGAAAACATGAGGGACTATAATGTAAAACTTCATGGAGTAAATGAATGCAGAGAGATAGGAGATGAAAAATGAAGCAAAAGAATAAATTCATAATAGAGTTACAAAAGTAAGATGGTTTTCTCTCAAAGAAAACAACATTAATTATAATTTCCAAAGCAGAAAAATTACTCATGGCCTAGGAGCTTAATGGTTTTAAGCAGGTCTAAGCCATAAAACTGATGATGGTATGAACTGAAAAACTATCATTATGAGATTAATTATCAACTTAAGAAGCTTTTCAAGCACAAATGAACAACTTTATCTATAAAAATGGCAGGCATCAATGCTAAGACTGGGGAGCACAACCATGGCAAATATAATGGGAAAATGTGATCTAAATTGCCTTGTCCATGATGCTAGAGGTGTAACAGCAGCACATCTGATGTCAGGACTTGCCTCAGAAGAGCATTGCCCCCACAAGGATGGATGTATGTTCTCAGTTTGTTCCAGGACAAAACAGGGTGAGCAATTTTAGGAGAAAGCATATACTAGCTTTGCATGCTCCATTAACATCAAAAATATCATCCAAAGACCAGCATTGAGAAACAATTTCCAGTTTGCTGTAAAGACAGCTGGAACGCTATTGTAATCCAAAGAGAAAAATCTGTGTGCACGTGGCCGTATATTTATGTACCATACCTATACAGCTGCATAGTTAAAGTAAGTGCAGAGATAAGTGAACAGCTTAACAGGAATGCAGGTGATAACCACAGCATGACACTTTCATTCTTACTGTTTGTGTCTGCCATTAACTGATGGAAAGGCTGACAGTTACAAGACAAACACCAAGTGACTGGAAAGATTCTATGTACTTTATGTACTTTAGAAGGACTAAAGCTTTTGTTCTATTACATGCACATTATACCTGCCTACACTTTATCTCATGATGAAGTTGGTATCTCTGCCAACCATTAAAGGTGAGAGAATGCAACCTTGAATTGTAAATCAAAATTTGCATTTCACTGTTGTCGTAACTCTATGTATTTGTGCTACCAGAATTCAAGCAGATTGGTCATCACCCTGAAATGGCATATTTAATAATGATAACCATAGCATACTTCAATGAAACAGTGTATTAGCAGCCAAATGAATACCACAGCTGAGTCAGTTCACATGTTCAGCCATAACTGCGCACTAGTTGGGCTATGCAAAAGGAAACAATGTAACAAAATGGCGCGTGTTTTCAACTTACATACTTTCATGAGCTTGTTTGGTCAATAAAAAGCTAAAAATTAAAGGCAAAAGTAAAGGTATGTATTCTCAATTTAATTACTGGTTCCAGATTAACTTGTGGAAATGAAAGCTGGGAATCCAGAGGATACCAACAGACATCTAACGGCCAGAGGAAAATACTGTAAGTTAGAAAGAATGTGTTTCCAACACATACTAAGATTATCAGAGAGTTCAACAGTTCATCAGCTCTGAAATTATTCAGAAAAAAAGGGTTGATATTTTTGGGATTTATTAAGAATAGGGTATGAGTGTCTGGAGTGCAGCTATGTGAATGGAGAGGATTGAAAAACTCATTATGCTCAATAATACTTAGAGAACTAAAACCTATGAAATCAATAAGAAAGAGAAGTCCAAAGTAGACAGAGTGAGCTGAGCTTTATTTGTGCTGTAAATGATAAAATGAATGTGCAGAAAAGATTGAAATTCCTTTTTGCTGTCTTGTTCATACAATATACATTTATCAACTACAGACTGTATACTGAAAAAACAAACTGAAGCCTACCTTTGCTGTTAACACTGTATCTGTGAACACATCCAAACTGGAACTAAAATGTGCCATTACAGATCATTTGCAGAGAAGCAACCAGAAACTTTGAAATATTCCTCAGATATGACTGGCTTCTCAGCATAGTTTCATTATTTGTGTGATTTCAAAGGAAGTGTGCTGATTTACAGTAGTGTCAGAATCCAGAAGTCTCTGACCAGGTTCTTTTAGATATTCCATGTGTGAAGGGTTACCTTTAATATCAAATTTACTTATCTGAAGATCGTTGATGTTATTATCTGAAGAAAGTTGATGGTATTTTTGATTTAACAGAGTGATATAAAATATACTGAACACACAATACAAATGTAAGCTACGTTTAGCAAAATATAGCAATTGCAATACACAGTTCAGTCACAGTGCCAGTGTGATTCCCATTACTGATCTCTATAATATGCTCGACGTCAGGACGCTGGGCCTTCCCAGTCACCAGGAAGGCATATGTGGATTGAAGCCAGCTCCAGCTCTCTTTGAAATTCTTTTGCTAGGAGCCTGGTTTTTATACTCTGTGTTGGGCTGGGCCACATATTCACTCCCCCATGCTGGTCTGACTGAGATAGTGAGACTTTCACACTGTTTTAATGAACTGAGAGAGAAACATTTACACCACCAGTTGATCCACTTAACTACTGATAGATGATTACCTAAAACAAAGGCCACCCTCAGGTCTCCTTTGTGCTAGGATTAAGTCAGCTTCTTTGCAGCAACTGTGGTCAGTCACACCCTGCATTATTCTCTGAGCTTCATGGGCACCTTCTCTGAGCCTTCTTCAATAATAGGTGTTTATAGGTCTGTAACAAGTAGATGTAGAGCTGGTGCTGAAATTTTATTTTCACAGTGCCTTGCATTATGCTCTTGCATTTTCTGGGTGGGGGGAAAAAGTAATGAAAATAAAATGCACAACCAAGGCCTACAACTTATCACCAGAAGGACAGAGAAAAGGAGGTAAAATTGAAAGACCATTTCTGTAGTACATATATACTTCAATGGAATTAGGCCAGGTCAGGTTACCCCCTACCTTTTGAGTCTAAGGACTGTAGTATTGGTTCAGACCACTGGCCAATAACTTGCCCTCAACTGTGTCCTGCAATGCCTACTCCCTAAGGCAAATACAAATACTGGCATCCCTTCCCAGGACTCAGTGGTTTCATGGCATTCTGAGTCAGGTGATTACATTCAATAGTCCCCATGGACTTATATTCCATTACTTTGCCTAATCTTTTTTTCAGATTCATTTACACTTTTGGCCTCTACAACATTCTGTGGAAATTAATTCCATAGTTTAATATTAGGCACACTGTGAAAAAAGCATTTTCCCTTAAAAAAAGCCCCCCAAAATGCTGCCTGCTCATTTCAGTGGAAGCCTACTGGTTTTTGTTCTAAAAAGAGTAATGAACACTCTATACTCACCTTCTCCTTACCACACCTGATTTTGAAGGGATCTGTCATCTCTTGCTTTTGTCTTTGCTTTTCCAGGCTGAAAAGTCCTAGCCTAATTAGTTTCTTTTCCTGTAAAAATCATGCCATAACTTCAGTCATACTTGTTACCCTTCTCTGTACTTTTGTACTTCAGTATTTTGAAATAGGGTTACGAGGCCTGCCCGCATATGGTGTTCAAGGTGTAACAGTACAATAGTGGTATTTTCTGTCTTATTCTTTGGTTTTCCCTAACCTTTCCTAGGTTTTTGGACTGAACATTGAGCTGCCCACTACCATTCCTGGCTGGAAAATATGCCCTTTAATCTCGAGTTTTTCACTGTCAAACCAGGCTCTATGGTGGTTTCGTTATGGTCATCATTCTGCTCTTATCAATCCTGCATTTCATGTACCATGTTGTCTTGTAGTCAGCTGCTATCTGCAACCATTTGTAGAGATTTTTGGTTTGTCTTTTCTGAATAATTTTGAAGCAGCAGCCAACTTAGTCCTTGTATTGGGTGCAGGTGCCCAGGTGATGTCAGGGTAGACTGCAGGGGTGGCCTCTGTGAGAAGATGCCAGGGCTGCCGCGTGCCAGACACAGCTGGTTCCAGCCAGCACCAAGGCACCCACCACAGGGCATAGCTGAGCTCCTCAGCCAAGCTGGTGGTACCTCTGTGGAAAGTTATTTAAGGAAGGGCAAAAAACACCAGAGAAAGAGAGGAGGAAGAAACAAAGCAGGAGCAAGGACCAATGGTAGGGGCACTATGATCAGAGGAAGAGGAAGTGCTCCATGTCAGAGCAGGTGCTACCCCAAAGGGGCTGCAGCTTCCAAAGGACCCACAACAGCACAGTAGAAAACCGAGAGAAACAAGAAGCAGCAGAGAGAAACTGCTACATCCTGACCCCAAACACCCTGTGCTGCTCACAGCTTCATTGAAGGGACTGAATGTGGCACTAACAGGAATGAGGAGAGGAGTCTGGAATGAACCTGAGCCTGGAAATACAGGAGGTGTTTTTCTCCCTATGTATTTCTATGGTTTTGTTTCTCCATATCTCAGTCAGTAACTAAATATGTGAATTGGCAATAAACTTAAAGTCGAGCCCATACTGCCCTCTATGGTAAATGATAAATGATCTCCCTGCCTCTATTTTGACTCATGATTTTTCTCAATCCTGTTTTGCTATTGTCTCCCCTGCCCACAGAGGAGGGTCCTGGGGAACGAGCAAGCATCTGTGCAGGTGCTTTACTGCCAGTCAAGGCCAACCCGCCATACTTGGCTTACTTTCAACTTCCTTTAAAGATCTTATTCACTTTAAAGAGTGGTTTGAAATGTCAGACAGGTGGGACAGCCTGCAGGGAACATCCTTTTGTGAAAACTGACTGTACATTTCCAGCTTTATAATGACTCCTAATCAGTGGTTAGTTAATACGTAAGAAGATTATCTTTATATCCTATGAAAGGTAAGTTTTTCTTAAGTGTCTTTAGTGATAGGTATGTTAAAATTTGCTTTAATATAGAAGCAGTACAGTATCTGGATCCTCCTTCACTGCAATGAATTCTCCTCTTTTTTTGTTTTAATGTCAAGCCATTTGGCTGGTACAGAAGCCAGACACAACAATGTATTCCTCCACAATACTCCTAAAGCCCTTTTTAAGGTTGGTGAATACAGTTTTGTTTCTGTTCTGATACTGAGGCTTTGTGAAACAACACAGTTACGCACCGTGGCTAATAATTTTGCAATTTCATATTTGAATTTTTTTCCTACTTTTCAGTGACTCTTCTGCTTTGGATGCTGGGGATTTGTTACTGTGTATTTCATTGATTAGATGAATTTAATTAATTTCATTAATTAGGTGGCGGCATTGATGTGTGTCATTGGCTTTTCAGTTTGGGGTAACACCTTAGACTTTTTCCTCATAAAATCTGATTCCAGGGTGAGAACTTGTAAGGCAGCTGTCTAGATTGTTCAAATATAGAAGAGATTTTAAACATCACATCCCTTCCCTCTGATGCCTGCATCTCTCCTCCATTCAGTAATCTCCTCTCTAATGTGGCATAAACTGAGTGGAGAAACACTAGGTTAGACCATGTGGCCCAGAATATCCAGGAATGCAAAGGTGCCTGTCAACCCCATGTGGTTGGCCAGTTCTTCTGTTCACTGTGGGGGGAATCAGCATTCTGCAAGGTAACAAATATAGCCCTGCATTCTGTGGAGGACAGAAATAAAAATTCTCATTCTTCTTCTTTCACAGAAGAACAATGAAATACTAGCAATATCTTAAGTCTTCAAAAGCTGGTAAGCACAAAGCCCAGCAGAGCCAACAGAGAATACACTACCCACACAGATGACAGGCAAGCCTAAATGAAAGGGTCCTTCAGCCTGAGCTCAAGTTCTCAACAGAGTCAGAGTGCTGGGCTACACTTGTTATTTTAAAATGGACCTCCCTCATTTATCAAACCTGGCTGAATCAAGTCAGACAGGCCTAAGAAGAGCATTAAGAACCATTCCCAAAAGGACTCTAAATCTGTCAAAAAGGGTTGAAGCAGTGTCACAGTCAGCCCAGGACCCTCTGAGAGTTGGTAAGACAGCTAAAAACAAGAAATGTAAATGGAAAATGGGCGAGTCAGATAATCTGACATGAATAAACCTGATCTAGAGCTTTATATTCAATTCACAGGGCAGTCTTATTAAATGATGTCAACACTAAATTCTAATTTAATACCTTCAGATTAGGATTCCTCTCTACATGGTGACTGTCCACCCAAATAAAGACAGAGACCATCTGATCTTTGCACAGTATACATTTGTATATACTTTGTACAGGTCTTAATATTCTCTTCCAGCAATAACCACTCTAACTTCATCTTACTACCTGCACAACAGATTATTTATGTGCAAGTTACATTAAAAATAAACAGATGATGCTAATGTAAAAATGGACTCCAGCTAGAATCACTTAAAAAAAATTTATCAGTCCTGCTGTGGGCACTGAGGAAAACTATGACAATGGAAAATGTAAGAAGATAAGCAAGCCTGTAATGTCAAATTAAGGGTTATCCTTACTTTGGAGGAACCTACTCCAGTGAAAAATATTTATAGTGTTAACATTTAATATATTCATAAAATAACATCTATAATGCTAGTACTCCAAAAGAAACTCCTTTGGACATAGCAAAATCTCTTGCCACTGTTTAAGGTTGTATCTGGTCTGGTTTGAAGTACCTGTGCAAGATACTGGAGTGTCACGATTTTCCATGACGTGCCTGTTTTCTGCATTTTCAACTTAGCACCATGCAGGTTTTGTTCCTATTTCCAGACCAAGTCTGAAGCTTGAAAGCTGTATGGCTACTTACATAGGCACATATAGATACATCTATATATACATATATAAAATTGCATACACACACATATGTATGCATATATAACATATATATAAGGTCTCTTAATTTTTTTACACAAAACAAAGTACCACATCCAAAATGGGAACGGATACCTTGTGACTCCTTGTAGTAAGTTAAAAAGTGGAGAGGTACCTATCTTTGGTGGATTAGAAGGCTCTCTGGAGGTTTTGACAAATGATTCCTTCTTTCTGTTTGAATTTAGGCATATAAAATTTAACATATAAATGGGGAAAAAATGCTGCTGCATTTGTTAGGGGGATTGGATGATTATCTTAAACCCAACTAGCTACAAGCTACTCATGTGAAGGAAAATCACTTTTGAAGTGGCCACCAGGCTTACAGTTTCCAAAACAAGGCAGGTAAGACCATCATTATTTACAGATTTATGATGTATAAAAGAATTGTTTAAACTAAGTATCAGGGATACACATTCCCCCTCAAAACATTAACACCATTCTTAGCCAAATAGCCATTTTTAGAGTTACAAAAAGATTTCTTTTTTGTAAAGCTGATTACAATCTCTCAGCCTGTGCTGAAGCTTGACTCCATTCCCATGCTAAAATGAGTACAATGTAACCATGTTCTGTCTGTTTTATTATTGCCGTTCTGAATCTCACATCTTCACAAGTTAAAAATTAAACCACTGATTTCAATGCTTGTAGAATGCAAGGGGCTTATAATGAACTTTTATTTGAGGTAAAGACAACAAAGAAACAGGTGCAATAACTATGAGAGTGATCCCCTGCAGTGATGATGTACTAGGTATTTGAAAAAAGATAAAAATACATATTTTTAAAACACTTTTAATTTCTATTCAGTACACATCCCTCTGAAATTATTTCTTGTTAAGAAATCAAAGTCCACAATGTTCTGTTTCAGAGCAAAGATTTTTAATGACAGCTCCTTCAAGAATCCCAGTTTACTAGTCAGAAATTTGAAAAGCATAATGATCTATGACATTTTATGACATTAATATGACATTTTAAAAAACTGAATATCATTACTCATACACTTATTTTATCTATGTAAATGTAAGTTGCACATGACCAAAATAATGTAAAATATCTTCTGAACTGTTTTTTTAGTAGTTGCTTGGGTTTGGTTTTGTTTTGTTTTTTCAATTGCTTTCTCTGAAAGAAAATTAATTGAGTGAACAAGCTACCAGAGCTTATGATAGTCTGAAGTAATGTCAACCAGCAGTTAGGCTGGGGCCAAAACATCATCAGAGATAGAAACAGCTTCCAGCAGCTGTTTCACTTCTTTTTCAGCTCACAGTTGTCACAGGAGACAATTTCCATCATCACAGCAAAAATACTGAAATAATGGTATCATTATTGAGATAATATTATTGGGTTTGCCAGGGTAAGCATTGTAGAGCTAGGAAATATCACCATCAAATTAGTTCTCAGAGTGTTAGGACAGGCAAAACATGTTAGTTATTCCCTAACTATTTCTCCTGGTCTCATTGAACAATGGAATAAATGAAGTAGAATATTTTGTGTGGGAATGGGGCAAGAGAAAGTCCATTTAACTGTCTGGCTAAAATAACTGAACACTTCCCTGGAAAGCCAGATCCTACTCTTTCCTTGTGCCTAGGGTTCCTTCCTGTAAGCAATACCTTATTTTCTGGGAAATGTAGTCAAGATCCTGTGGCTATGCCAGCACAAAATATATCCAGATTCCCAGGGTTGTGGCATGAGCTGAAGGACTGTCATGTGCTGAAAGGTTGCTAGCACCTTGTAGGGTTTAGCATGGGCTAAGACTCTCTCTGTAGTGCTGAGGAGACAGCACAAGCCAGAGACCATTCACAGTAGGTGGTAGGGATGGATGTAGGGGGCACCTTAACTATTCTTGAAAGAGGAGAAGAAGAGGAAAGAGATTGGAGGGCCCTTGATACAGGATTGCAAACAGACTCTGATTTGCAGTGTCAAGCACTTATGGAAGTCAACAATGAAGTCACCTGGAGCTGTACTTTTAATATATGTACACAATGGTATGGTAAAACTGTGGTCCTAGCACTTCAGCCTTGGTAGCTAAAAGTTGTGGCCAATTCTCATATCGCTGCAAAATGGGAATAGTGTCACTCCCTCATCTCAAAGTTATGCTGTGAAAGTAATTAATTAACATTGAAATCATAAGGATAAATGCCACAGCAATTTCAAGAGTAGGTTATTAAGATTACTCACAGACCATAGTTTGAACAGGAGATCATTAAGTGGACAGTATCTACTACTAACACTGAATGAAGAAGGAGGCCCTATGGAAAATACAACATATGCACTCACTCAGGTGAACTAAGTTTCCATAGTCAATGCTCATTCTGCTATTTCTTAACTTTCAAGTAATTAATTCTGAAATCCCACTAATTTTCTAACAATTTTGTGTTTGTTTAATAAGCATACTGCAACTAATACATTAATTTCACTGAAGATATGCTGGCTTGTGAAAAGGCATATGATCAACCATATCTGCACTCCACAATTGTGATTCAGATTACCTAATTTACTGAGTACTTTGTTCCAGTAAAAATGCTTGTTTCTTATAATTATTTCAAGATATGAAATGCATAAGAAATAGAACTCATGCATTGTATATAAATCTATATCTATTCAGCTAAAGAAACCTGAAAAACTTAAGCCTTCTTGCCCACAACTGTAAAATCAAATTTATTTTTATTTAAATATAAGGTCTTACTGATGAATTTAGTTAAAGATATTCAACAGTGACAAAATGAAAAGGAAGGTAACAATTTGTTTAAAATTAAGATGACTTGTTTAGGAAAAAAATAAATTTCTTGCAAAGCAACAGGATTTCACACAGGGATAGAAAGACTTTTAATATGCCATTCATAAAACAATTTCAAGGTAAAAAATAATAATGCTCCCTTACTAAATCAGCCACTGCCTTCAATAGCTGAAAGCCTAAGATAGTGTTGTGGTTTAACCCCAGCCAGCAGCTGAGCACCACTCAGCCACTCGCTCACTCCCCCCACAGTGGGATGGGGGAGAGAATCAGAAAAGTAAAAGTGAGAAAGCTCATGGGTTGAGATAAAGACAGTTTAACAGGTGAAGCAAAAAAAGCCACACATGCAAGCAAAGCAAAACAAAGAATTCATTCACTGCTTCCCACCGGCAGGCAGGTGCTCAGCCATCTCCAGGAAGGCAGGGCTCCATCACGTGTAACAGTTATTTGGGAAGACAAAATGCCATAACCCCAAACATCCCCCCTCTTCCTTCTTCCCTTCACTTTATATACTGAGCATGTGTCCCAGTTTCAGCTGGGACAGAGTTAATTTTCTTACTAGTAGCTGGTATGGTGCTGTGTCTTGGATTTAGTACTAGAACAATGTTGATGACACACTGATGTTTTTAGTTGTTGTTGGGTGGCGTTTAGACTGGCCAAGGACTTCTCAGCTCTCAGCTCTGCCATGGACACAAGAAGCTGGGAGGGGACACAGCAGGGACAGCTGACCCAAACTGGCCAAAGGGCCGTTCCATACCATATGATGTCATGCTCAGTATATAAGATGGGGGAAGAAGAAGGAAGGGGGGGACATTTGGAGTGATGGTGCTTGTCTTCCCAAGTCACTGCTATGTGTGATGGAGCCCTGCATTCCTGGAGATGGCTGAGCCCCTGCCTGCCGGTGGGAAGCAGTGAATGAATTCCTTGCTTTGCTTTGCTTGTGCACACAGCCCTTGCTTTCCCTATTAAACTGTCTTTATCTCAACCCACATGTTTTCTCACTTTTGCCCTTCTGATTCTCTCCCCTGTCCCATTGTGGGGGGAGTGAGCAAGCAGCTGCATGGTGCTTAGTTGCCAGCTGGGGTTAAACCACGGCAGCATGACATCATGTGGTCTGGAATATCCCTTTGGCCAGTTGGGGTCAGCTGTCCTGGCTGTGCCCCATCCCAGCTTTTTGTGCACCTGGCGGAACTGAGAGCTGAGAAGTCCTTGACCAGTCCCAGTCCTACTCAGCCACAACAAAAACATCAGTGTGTTACCAACATTCCTTTAGCACTAAATCCAAAACATAGCACCATCCAATCCACTATGAAGAAAATCAACTCTATCCCAACCAAAACCAGGACAGAAAGTAAAAAAAATTGGACCATATTGTCCCACTAAATATATAGTGATATTTTCTTTAAAATTTTTATTTTAGAAGTAGCTTTAGACCGGATTAAATAATATTCAGCTGCTGAATCACAGGCAAAGAGACCTCAAGAGGGAAAGATTATTATGTCACAGAAAGGATCAAATGCAAAATTAAAAATTATAGGGGTGAAAAAGGGAGGAAAAAAAAGAAAAAAGGGAAAAAAGATAAAAAGGAAAAAAGGAAAAAAAAGAAAGAAGGAAAAACAAGAGGAAAAATGAAAGAGGGAAGCACAGGATAAGGAAGAACAGGAGAAGGAAGAGAAAGGATGAAAAAGGAAGGATGAATAAGGAAAGGAAAAAAGAAGAAAAAAACTAGAAGCATCCTAATTTTTAGACCTTCTGTAAGACTTTTATTTATTTTCACAGCACATTTCATGCTGGCTAAAGTTTTTACTCCTTAATTGAGAAAAAAGAATTTTTTTAAAAATTAACTTTTTCTTGATTAAAAAGTCAATCAAAATTCAGGATTTCTACTTGGCCAGACTTGAGGTTTCAGGTTTTTTTTTTCATTCCAGAACATATAAATATTTAAGAATGTCTTATGAAATGGAATTTCAAACCCCACAATTTTCATATTGTGATTTCTGTTTTATTTCAGAATCTTTGTATGGCTATGTTTTATGAGATCAGCATGTATAAGGAATTTTTAATTGTACTCAATAATTTTGAACTATTGAATCATGTCATGACATATATAAAGTAGATGAACTATTATAATTACCATATGCTAACATATTAGTTTAAATATTCTATTATGTCCGTGTTAGTCTAAAAGTAAGTGTGACTTTTTTCAGAATCAAGTGCCACCTATTTTTTATATAATCAATTAATTATGTTAATAGCAGAATACCTTAAAATAAATCAACACTCACACACACACACCCCCTCCCCCCACTCCAAAACATTCCAGCGTTAACTGTAAATGTCACAACACGAACTTTGAAAACTGTTCCCTTGAAAAGTTTTGGATTAAAAATTGGACAGTTTCACAAAATTATCATAGAACAGATTCTCCAGGGAAAAGCAAATTGGTTTGTTCACATTTTCTAGCTAGCCTTGAGAAGCATAAGGTAAAACCTATGGCAGTAATCTACTGAAAGGCATCTTTCATGCATAATTTGACATTTGAGAAATATCTTTACTTTTGGTATTCATCTTCTGGTAACTGGTTATTAGCTGAGATTTTTAAGGTTAGCAGGCAGAAACATTTTTTCCACTGGATGTCCTTTCCTGGTGTAATCCTTTCTGATAAGCATCTAAAAGTGCTGTAATTACTAAAAAGTGTTTATATAAACCACTGTCAGATAATGAGGATTGTGGGCTTGGTCTCTCAGTCATTCCTGGATAGGCTATGCCTTTTTTTTTTTTTTTGAGGCTCTGATAGCCTCTATGCTGGGTGCTCTAATGAGTTTTGCTTAAAGACAACCTCTTCCTCCAGCTCAACAAATGCTGAATTAGTAGATCATCGTAGATTATTGTAGATCAGTTTAAGCAAAGGAAATCAAGGAAGAGCCAGCCTGGAAAGGCCACTAAGCTGCTATCAGAAGCTGTTTGTAATGAATACACTATAAATGTATCCCAGCTATTCTTTCAAAGAACAGAGGGACACTCATAATTTTCTACAGTGCAGTTGTAGTCTGCCTTTTGCAGCAAAGTAACCGCTTTCATACAATAATTCCAGTTTAAAGCTCTCATGCAGGCAGCGAGATCTGGATTGAATTCCCTCCTCACCTTGAGGAGTTCAAACAGACACTCCTGGCTTTTGGGACAATGCTGTGACAGTATTACTCTCATTGACAAAAATCTCTTGATGAAACTGTCATCACACAAAAATGATTATACCAGTGTCAGGGGCGGACATGCTCAAAAGTGCTATAGAAGCTATTCAGTGTGACCAAGACAATAATTTTAGACTTTCATACTTTTGCTCTGCCTGTAAATTCCACTTTAAGCAGCTTTTCTTGGATCTGACGCTAGCTTTGGTAACTTAGATTGAAAATTTTATATAGCTGAGATGTAGCTTTCATACATATGAAACACTCTGAGTACATTTTTAACCCCACTTCTGACTCCATAAATTCTTTCCTACATTTATTAGAATGGCAGGTTTATTCCAATGAAGTCTATGGAGTACACCAGGCTCAAAAGTAGTAAGTATTAGGGAGATTTCAGTGCTCAGTTGTAAATGAGGGCATGCCTACTGCTCAATCTGGTCATAAAGACCACAGAAGTGAATGACTTTTGGTTGTAGAATGGTACTTCCAAAGTTCTTCTGATGGAAAATGGTGATACATTTAAAATGTATCCAAATAAAACCAGACTTCTGTATTAACTTACTTGGTTGCCAAGCTTGATAATACTGTAGTTCCACAAAGCAGACAAAGTGTTCTTGCAATGTTTTTTCGAGGTCCAAAATTAATTAAAACAAGACACACAGACAGACAGACTTTACTTTAGTTTGTATTGAAGATTCACATCGTATTCCACCCAGTTCATGACTTCCACCAGATTAAAAACCTCTTGTGATTTAAACATGCATTGAATTGCAACAAAGGTAACTATCACATTCCTTTGTCAATATTACTAATTTTTGTTTGGCTTTTTTCCCTTTTATAAAAAGATTCAACTCAAGTTCATATTTTCAGGCTGCTTTTAAAGCAACATCCAAGAATTTCTTCTTTGTTAGATTTCTCCCAGTATTAGTTAAATGAAAGTAAGTTAATTTGTATTCCTTGCAGAGCTACTCAGACTTACTTAATTTATTTTGGCTCCAGTACATCTTTTCATGCTCAGGTGCTCTTTATTTTTTTCAGCCAAAGTAGGAATTCTTAGTTTTCTTTTAATGATGTACATTTCCCTGTTTGTTTGTTTTCCACAAATTACTGTTTGTATAGAAGCTGACAGATTGAAAAAAGTCGATTCAGTGCTTCTCCAAGGCTTTAAATCTGGGCCTTTTGCTAATAACTCTGCTACTCTATAGATGCAGAGACAGCAATCTGGTATTCAAAGATTCCTCAGCGTTGCCATCTGGCTATAACATTCCTTCCTTATGTCTCAAGCCAAAGAGATTGTTACAAACTTTTCATACAAATTTCCCTAGTCCACTAGAAAATTCTAGATTAGTTATCTAGTAGTAAACATGTTTAAGGTTTCTCATCAAAATCCTACTGATTAATGGAAGAACTTGACACGCATGAGAAAAACAGATCTCAGGATCAGAACATTCCTCTTTTTCTTTTTTAAAAATGAGATTTTACCCTAAATCTTCATATCTTAGATGGGTATCTTAATCAACAAATTGCTGGTGGTGTTACTCAAGAACAGTGGAGCATGTAAATATTTTGTGTTTAAAACTCAGTTCATTCACCAGCTACTCTAGGTTTTTAAAATCTGAATAATACTTAGGAAGTGGAAAAGCTATTCTTACCTGTAGTTTTCCAAGCTAACATTCTCTTTCTAAATATTTCTTGTTTGCCATACTTTTGAATAAGATTTATGGTATAGAAATTTCTTTCCAAATTCCAAAGCTGGAAAGGCATTTATTTTTTCAGAACAGAACTAAAATTTTACTTTGAAGAGATTTTCATTTTTTTTTCTATTTTTCATGATGATGATGATAAACAACTTTGCATTTCACAAGGACAGGATTTTCTGTAAGCATTAAAAATATATATGCATAAATCATTTTTAATGACAGTGAAGTGTGTTTAGCCACTTCAGGTTTTTTTGTTATTTCCATTCCAGTTTTAAGCTCATTAACTAATCAGCAAGTGTATATTAACTATTACAAAACACTATTACTAACTGAAGATATGACCACTGTTTTCTAAACCGCTGGAGGCTAAGCTTAATTCTGAGTATGTACTGAAAATAGAAGGATTTAAGTAGCTAAATGCACAGTTTATCCTAGGATTATATCACTGAAGACCCAAAATGTCTATAAAAAACAATCAGCTTTTCTCCCACCACTACCTCTTCATAAATACAAAGAAATTATCCAATTATTTAGCACTATTGGTTTAACCAGGCTAAATGCAGGCATATATGTTAGAGTCTTGGGCAAGTTCTTGGAATGCTCATTTCCTTGCTGTGCCACAGATTTCCACAAAAATCAGTTATGCCCAGATCCTCCAAAGACTATTTATTTGCCTGCCACTGATCACAATATCAAACATCCTTGAGAATATCAGCTTTACAGAAACAGCAGCAAATGGAAAAAACACCACAATGATGCATACTGATGTTAAATATACTACAAATTGAATGGTGCATAAGTGAGGGGCAATGTAATATTTATGAAGCACGTACAAATGAGTTAGAAAAAGATTTTTTGTTCTTATACCACAAATTAACCAGTACACATAAAGAATAATATAAATCCACATAACTGAGTTCAATTTCAAGATCAGAAAAGCAGACAAAATGATTGTATTCTACAGCACAGCAGGTCATGCTGTTCCATTATTAGGAAGATGCAACTGGAGAACATATTCAGAAATACATATGTAAAAATGCATCTATAAATCTGGTGAACACACTTCAATCATCTAAAGTTAACCTAAATCCAAGTCTAAAAAGGCCAGGCACAATGTTTAGCATACATTTTCAAGCAGGCACTGTAGCTATCACTGTATCTCTGAGAGCTGTAACATCTGAGAACTGTAACACATCATCCACTCTGCCCCAGTTTCCTCATGTGATAGCCCAAACCTGCTATAAAGATTGCCAGATTCCAACATGTTATAAGGAACTGACTGACTTTCCTATGAGGAAAAGACAGCAACCTTTTCTTATGCTAACTAACTCCATTATCAAATTGCAATATTTGTAATAAAAAATAAATATTTATTCTATTGAGGCTCTACTTTCAACAGCCTCCTTACTGGTCTGCCCTCAGCTGAAACAACATCCCTCAAACTGTCCAGCTTGCTCTTATTAATAAAATAAGATAACCTTTAATCAATTCTGGCTAGGCCCCTTGCCTCATGCCAAAGTATTTAAATTTCCAGCACCAGCCAGTAGCAATTTTCTACTCTGCTTGGGAAAGTTACAGTGAGATATTTTCGTTCTTCTTGTATTGCCTCCATTGTCTCAGGACCTTTCATTGCTGACCTCTGTCTCTTAAAGTGCTCAGGCCTATTTGAACCGTCAATCCACCCAAACCAAGCATCTCTCATTCTTTACCCTGTCTACAGCCCTGCTTCCAGAGCTACTAGGCAATCCTAGTGTAGAACATGAATCTAATTTAGCTTTGCATCCATCACACACCACCACCATACCAATTTTCAAGAACTAAATGTTTAGTTCAATTCATTGGAATAAAGTGGTGTAATTTCCTTTCTGTGATTACAGGTATTTTCATAATTCCAGGGACAACTCTCCCCAGGGATAAAATTTTGCATCATTATACTGTCTTGAGAAGGTATGACAAATTGCAGTAAGATTCCCATTTGTGCCCTGCTGCTAGATATTCAAGAATATGCTGGAAACTCACTAGCTATATTACCAAAATAACACAGGACCATCACCTAGCACTAAGGCCAACTAGCACAGAACAACCAATGTCTGCACTATTTAACTATCTTTAAAAAGGTGTCACACTTTCTACTAGAAATGGCCTCCTACCCCACACTAGCTTCTAATGCATATACAGAAAGACAAGGGAAATCCCTAGCTGACACAGGCCCCAAATAAATAAATAAATAAATGAATAAATAATGGGAAGGATTTTTCTAACAGTTTAATAGCAGATGGGATTGAATTCTGGTGCTTGGGAGCTTTCCCTATCACTATTTAACATACTAGTATAGACATAGTTGCAATGTCTTGGATACCTTCCTCCCTGCTACCTCTCCCCAGGCAGGTCTGCCTGCTTTGGAGAAGATACGGTGACTCATTTTACGCTTTAAAAATTGTAATACATTACTGTTTCTTCACATCAGTCAGATCCTTAAACGTCCACCTGGCAGCTTCTAAGACAGATTTATTCTCTGAACAGAAGTAATGCCTTACATTCCTTTATGATTTCCTCAAAGGTCTGAAAGACTGATTAATTCTTTTATGCTTTGCAGAGGTAGAGATTACAGACCCTCTAAGAAATCCTTTTGTAACAATCTTCTAGAATAAAGGTAGCTGTCACTAATGTTTTTTGTTTCATTAAGTAGTTCAAAATAATTTTCTGAACAAATAATGAAATAGAGGTAATTTTTGTCCATCAGAATTTCTCTCTCCAGTGATGGAACTTTAACAGAAGCAGCTGGAGCTATAGGACTACAGGAAGTGAATATACTGCCAGTATCAGCATGAAACCTGCTGGCACTCTAAAAGTTTTCTAGAAGTACCTATCAGAAGAAAAGATTCCAGAGGCTGCAAAAGGATGGTAGAAAGGAAAGAGAAGAAGAGGGTTTATTGCTGCTGTCATTAGCTTTACGAATGAAAAAACCACTTAAAAATGGGATATCTACATTACATGTTTGCTGGTTTTAAAGGATATCTGAACTGGGTTCAAATGCGCTCCTTAGGTACCAGAAGCAATGATAAACCATAACAGCTGGAGATAAGCAGGACAAAGTAGCCAATACCAAGCAGTTGGAAGGTTGCTGGAAAATGTGCTAATATGTATAAATGTACTTGGGGCATCTCTACACTGGACCACAGCACAGACTTCAAGTCTGCACTGCATACATGTAGCAGTCAGGTTTTTATCTCAATTAATTGCCTGCTCATAAGAAGACAGGTAGAGTCCTTAGTTATGACAACAGTTTTATAGCACCCAAAATCCTTTCTCTGCCTCTGACATATCAGGGTGATCTTGGTCCATCTGCAGTTTGAAAGGGAGTGCTGTCACTGGGTGCTTTCCGCTTGATGTGGATACCGGATGTGGTAACACTTCTTGGGAAATAACAGTGAACAGCTTCGGAAATAGGTGAACGGATTGATTTTTGTGTTTGTGTCAAGTTAAAGTGAACATATTGTATCTATAATAATCTCCTCTGTAGAATAGCTTTAACCACAACCCATATATCATGTAATGGTAGAAAAGGAGTTTGGGAAGGGAAGGTTAAGGTTTTTAAACAAATAATTTGGGGATTTTTCTGAGTTTTACACAATCTTATTGTACAATGGAGTGGATGTTTTATATATTACACATAAATATGTTAAAACTACTTTTAACAGCTTTTTCTTATGAGAAAGCTTAATTTCAATCCCAGAAAGGAAAAAAATTATTCTGTGGGAACGGCATAGTAACTCATGGGCTATGTCAAGGTTTATGTCAAGTAAAAGCAATTGCTAACAGATGAAAAGACAAAGCCTATCTTAAAATGAAAATGTGTAATTCTAAGCCCTATCTAATAACACTTTATTCATAGCCAGAAGTCAAGACCTTCCAACAATCAGAAGAGAAGTTGAATAGTCCTAAACCTTGTTCGTTGCCTTCCAGGCAGTTGCTACACAGTAATCTATCCAAGAAAAACAGCAATAAGCCCTAAATAACCCGGCCAATAAATACTGAACTGGAATGGCAAGAGCAAACTTATTTTTCTCCACCAGCCTTCCTCTGCACTTCATTCAACAATATTTTTCTAAACTCTAGCTTTAAAAAGAGTTCTTACAATGCTACTGGAAGAATTGAAATGGGCTACATTTTGTTTTGCACTCTTATTCAGGAGCCATATCCACCATCTGTCACAAATGCAGTATTGAGCAGGCCAACACTATCCTAAGATCACAAGGACTGATTTTCAATACCCATCTAAGAAAAGAGACAAAACAGAAAAATGATCATAACCTGTCATGGAATACAAAGCAACCCATCCCTGGTAATATCCAGATTGAGTGGGATATAGGAAAGGTATTGATGTGAGATGTGATGATTATAATACTGATAATAACTGCAACTTAAACTGGGTATCACTTGAAAAAGAAGATTCTAAAAATGCTAAATAAATTACATGGGAGAAAGAAAGCTAAAAAAATCTACACTACACAATGGGATAAATTTACTTACATAACTTGTACCTCTAAGGCTAAACAGAAGATATGCTTCATAACTATGCATTCCTTTAATATAAATAGTAAAATGAATCCATTGTGCATTTTCTATACCTTTTAGAGCAAATATCAAACTGTAGCTCTTTTGTACCTAATAAAAACAGACACTGGGTACACAGAACACATGCTTGTATCTCAGAGACTTCTTGACTTCAGAATACTCCTTTCTTTTTTTTTTCTTCCCAGTTGGAAAAGAAAATTTTGAAATATATTTCTGTATTGCTTCTGTTGTCTGATTGCTTACTTTCACAGCATAGGTTTTCACTTTATCTTTGACATTGCCCAGTTATAAAGTGACAAATCTTGGTCCTTTGTCATACAGGAATCAGGAATTTATACACTGTAAGCTCATCCTTAATTAATTTTATTTTGGTTGTGGTTATACACTAAATCAAGTTAAGGTCCTCTTCGTGGTTGCTAGCACCGCTGTGCAGATATTCAATTGCTGAATTTCACATGACAAAAGCCTGCTTGAGTTTAGTTGCACCATTTATACTCTAGATGGAAACTCTAGACCTTGTGACAGGAAAAACACAAAGTAAATGCACAGGTCATCACAGCACTTCTCCATGGCTACCCAACATTTGCAAGCTTCTGGGAATCTGATTTAAGCTTACATTTTAAAGGATACAAAACTATGAAAGAAAGATTAAATTTAGCAAAAAGGTTTCTAAGTCAATTATACTTAAGAGATAAAGCATAAAAGAATATAGAATCTTTTGAGAACAAATACCTTGGTGTATTGATATATTTACCGCTCTGTCCTCTCCTGACAGGAGACAGTAGAGAAGAACAGCAGTACAGCTGTGTGGGGTAAAATCCACCTGCTCACCAGCCTTCTGGGGCCTATGCAGCAATTCTCATTCCACCCTATCACTTCAGTTTTCTGCTTGAGCTGTTCCATTTGAGCTACTAAAAATGGCCAACCAAAAAAGTGGAGCAGTTTCCAAACACCTCTAGTTGTGCAGTCCTCACTCTGGCAACTAAAGCCCCTGGACCAGGTAGCCTTATTGGGTGGTAACATTCCTTGTAGTAGACCACTTTTCTTGGATACATAGCTGTCTTTATAGGGGATGACTATTTAATCAGCAGAGGGCAGAAAAGCTCAGCAATATCATAGCATAAGGTGGTGAAGTTAATGCCAGTTTAGTATAGATATTATTTGTGATGGAAAAAAAAATAATTTTGTGTAATAATATAAATCAATGACTAACAAGTTGGGGTATTTTTTGCTGCATAGTACTGGATAGACATACTCTAAATTCTCTTTGACTTCAAACATTAGGAACGATATATTGATTTTAGAAGGCTCATTTGTTTCTGAGAGCAGGACACTCAATTTCCAGCTCTACAGTGCAGCATTTTAATCACCGCAGATATGCTGGGCAGCAATTTGATTTATGACTGCCATAGCTTCAACTTCTGAAAGTCCTCAATTACACCAAAAAACCACGATTTGTTTGGCATTTTGTTTTTGAATAAGATTCCAGGGTATCTTATTCCAGACAAAGCAGAAGTTACTGCTGAAAACTACATTGAGCTTGGGAACATTATGCCAGTGTTGGACATTAATACAGCTGTGCTGACAAAGAAGATCCGGGATTCTCACCCAGACCTGAGCTTTCCATCGTCTCTATGGAAAAATGTGGTGGTCTGAAAAGTACTTTCATCCTGTACGCTTTGACTTAGAACACTTATGCATTGTTAAAATCAGGGACCAGATTAATTGCAAGTGGTGTTAAATTAATCCACCAGTGTTACATTTTCATAATATAACAATTAATTTGCCACATCATTCCAGACACTTTGAAAATGCAGGGGTTTTTTACACTGTGTTGTTCCTTTTTAAGGGAAGGAGGGGAAAGAAGAGAAGGAGAAATTATGTTGAAAACTTATGTTAGATAACGGAAGTTAAGGTGATTAGTCCCTATATGCATAAGAATTTCATAGTTAGCAATATAGTTCTGAAATACTGACATTCTTGCAGTTCTGCAGAAAAGATCTCTTTTCAGAGAAAAAAAGTCTTCAACGGAGCTAAATCCATGTTTTTTCTATTTCTGTATCTCCTGGGTCTGAATAAAATCAAAGTGTCATATTTCATCAAGAGAAAAATGCCAGACAATCTGAAAATCACTTGACCTTTTTTATTGCCTTTCTATTCTTTTTTACAAAAAAAAAAATAAATACCTGGCAAAGCTGTCAGTCAGCCTCAGAGAAGTAAGTCTACTTTCTCACACGGAAAGGAAAATTGCAACACAGGGTTTCTACTAATAAACTGCATGTTCCCCCCTGCCACCATTTACTTCTGTACCAAAAAGTGCTTCTATGAATATAATACTTACCTGGTGATTGAGCAGTGCAGGGGGTTGTGGCAAACCTAATCACAGGAAAATTTAGCAGTTTGGTTATGACAAGATGAATCTGCTAAGCAAGGAAACAAAACCCAGGAGTCACAGAACATGCAAGATGAGTCCAGTGATCTGTTTGGGTCAGTGTCTGGCAGTGGCCAATCTTGAAGAGCAAGCTACAAAATGCTTGTAGAGCAATCTTCAAAATTACAGTATAAGATGTATTTTTATGGCAGTTGTCTCCACTCACCCTTAAATTCAGAAGATGTTTGATTTCATCCTAAAATAAAAAACTGGGATAAACAGTAGAACTGCCTCATGGAGGTGCCTGTCTGTTGGCTACAGAAGAAACCTAGGTAACTAGATCAAACTAGGCACCTGACTTCTACACAGTTAGGCGAAGTGATTATAGTTACAAAAGATTTATATTTTTTTTCCTCCTTTTATACTTGGGAACTATCATAATCAAATCAAAGCCTTTGACACAGTTTCCCGCAGCATTTTCCTAGAGAAGCTGATGGCTCACGTCTTAGACAGGTGTACTCTTTGCTGGTTAAAGAGCTGGTTGGATGGCCGAGCCCAGAGAGTTGTGATGAATGGAGTTAAATCCAGTTGGCAGCCAGTCACAAGCGGTGTCCCCCAGGGCTCCATTTTGGGGCCAGTCTTGTTTAATATCTTTATCAATGATCTGGGCAAGGAGATAGAGTGCACCCTCAGTAAGATTGCAGATGACACCAATTGTGTGGGAGTGTCGATCTGCTTGAGGGGAGGAGGTCTCTGCAGAGGGACCTGGGCAGGCTGGATCAAAGAGCAACTGAGGGAACTGGGGTTATCTAGCCTGGAGAAAAGGAGCCTGAGGAGAGACCTTGTCATTCTCTAACTGAAAGGAGGTTGTAGTGAGGTAGGTGTTGGTCTCTTATCTCAGGTAATGGGCCATCGGACAAGAGGACTCAAGTTCTGCCGGGGGAGGTCTAGACTGGACATTATAAAAAAAAATCGTCATTGAAAGGGTTGCCAAGCATTGGAATGGGCTATCCAAGGAAGTGGAGGTATTTAAAATACGGGGAGACAAAGTGGTTAGGGACATGGTTTAGTGATGGGATGACAGTGTTAGGTTAACATTTGGACTTGATGATCTCAAAGGTCTCTTCCAGCCTAAAATGATTCTATGGTTCTATGATAATGATAACACTCAAAGCCCAGAGTGTATCTGTCATTACTAAATAATAGTGGCAAGAAGATACTTGAGATAAGGGATATTTCCAGAAATTAGGTTTGTTATCCCCACAGCATAGGAGTGTGATTGCATATTTGGCAATGATTATATATTTAGGGTCAGTACCTGGTTTTGGTTAGAGTACCCCACTAGCAGGGCTTGTTTTTCTTTGCAGTGAAGTACCCATTGTCTCAGTACCTTTGAATCTGCATAGCAACATCCACTGAGAAAATCCAGGGAATCAATGGTAGCTCTTGAAAGCCAGTGAGCTGTATCTGAAGGTCACACTGGGAAGTGACAATGTCACTGGCCCTGATGACATATCTATAACTGAGCAAGCCTCTTCTGCATTCACTCCATTGGAGTGGTATGCAGAACTCAAAGGACTGCAAAGTGGACTTGCTGAGACTATGTTATGCATCTTCAGTAAGATGACAAAGATTGTCTATAGCTATGCAAGGGATGTCTACAGTTCAGGAAGCTCACAGCCCTTGCAAAAAGAAGGTTAAAATGGAGACAAATGATGCATTATAATTTGATAAGCAGAATACCTGCATGAGTACTTTCCTTGTGATATAGTATCAGTCCCCCTCCCGGGCCTTCCTTAGTTACTACAAAGTGGTTGGGGTTTGGGGAGTGGAGCAGCTAGTATGTCCATATCCCAAGCTGCTGTACATTGCTAATGTTGCAGATATCCCTATGTAAATATTAAAATAATTAAGACTGCTCCTAGCAACATACTACAAATCTAGTGAGAGTTTTCAACAGCACCAAACTGTCTATAGCAACAGCTGTACTGTCAGGAGAAAATACAAAGTACTTTCACCTCAGTGTATTGTAGTACTCGAAGAGGCATTTTGACATCCTGACCAGAACAACAGACAGGCAACTAACTCTTAAATAATGTCCACACATCAGCTGAAAATGCACTAATCTTTTACTGCTTTTCCTCAAGATTCAAAATCTTCAAAAATATAATTGACGCCTCAGTTTCAAGTCCTTGTTTGCTAAAAATTACTTCTGAGACTTTCCAACAACGGAATGCAGGAATGTTCTTTGCTGAATTATTTGTATATTCTTTCTTTTCAGGCTAATTCAGGAGCTATCATCACCCATGAGCAAAATCCTGCTGTTTCACCCTAAAAGACTGTGTGCTCTGAACAGTGATTGTACGACATCTTTTTCTGTTCTGACAGGCTAAATTCAATCTGAAGAGTATCTATTGCTTTTGCTGTTGGTATTTACTCACAGAATTCTTAAATGTATCTATCATCCATGCTTAGAGGGCATGCATAAAATAAAAACAGGAATATATGATATGCCTGTCATGAGAACTGGTTGAGGAAAGAGGGACTAATATAAGCTATTATTTTTATTGCTTTAAGCAAAAGATCTGTGAAACTAGTTCAGTAGTCCATTGAGAAATCACAATGGAACCTGTGAGCAATGGACAAAGCAAAATATGCAGAGACATTTGCTGCTGTAAACCAGGTTTATAAAAATAAATATATGGTGATGCACCTAAAAGGGCGTCACAGAAAACCCCTGTAATCCCAATTTTAAAAAGATAATTGAGTGTAAACTTAATAATGCAGAAGATTCATAGATGCAATCCAGCTGGTTTTGCCACTCTGGTTATGCAAACTAGCTATAAATGCATATGAACAGAAGGTGATGGTTACTTTGAATTATGACAGGAAGGCAAAGAAGCTAGAACACACTGTTCTAGATTAGAAGATTAGAATTGTGATTGTAAGTGGAATGTAATGGAATATAGGAAATTAGTCTGGTCAAAACAAATGCTTTGGGTCATCTAGACTCTCATTTCAGAAGCCAACAACAGGAACCCACAGACTCTTACAGAGATCTTTCTAATTCTATATCCACATCCTAAGTTTCCTCAGGGCTTACTCAACATAGCTAGGGATTAAGGAATTGTAGATGGTGTAAAAGAAAAATATTAGAACATGAGCATTGCCCAAAATCAAGGTCTCCAAAACACTGTTACCTTACTAAACTCAAGAGCAGAAAAAGACATAATTTTATAATTGGGGTTTACTACTAACCATGTTGTTTTATAGCTTTCCATGATAGCTTATAATAGTAATAAAAAAAAATTTTCTCTAACTGGGAAAGACAGATAAAAGACATTACACAAATATAGGAGAAGGTTGTAGCCAGGTTAAGGAAGCTCCCAGTGAGACTCTTTTTACCCTGAGTAAATACAGTATAGTACTGACTCCTCGATAAATAACCTCTGATGTGGTATTTTTTAATATTCCCAGGAAGTCCAATGGTCAGAAATCTGTAGGTCTCACTGATGTTGATGGAATGTTTACGTTTGACCTTGACTACCAAGAAAACAACTGAGAATCCCTCTGATTCTACCATGGGAGGTAACAGTGGAAAAAAGTGAAGAATATACTGCTTAAAGGTGTGTGAAAGGAAGTCCATGATGAAATTTCCACATTGATGAGGAATGTGGGTGGTGAAACACTGGAACAGGTTGCCCAGAGAGGTAGTGGAGGCCCCATCCCTGGAAATGTTCAAGACCAGGTTGGACGGGGCTCTGAGCAACCTGACCTAGTTAGCGGTGTCCCTGCTCCCTGCAGGGGAGTTGGACTACAGATGACTTCTAGAGGTCCGTTCCAACCCAAAACATTCTATGATTCTATGATTTATCAGTCCTTAGCATGATATAATTATTTTACTGTGAAAAAGACTCATTTGAAATGTATGTACAGTGAGGGTGTGTGTGTATATACATGTGTGTGTACAAATGCATTTAGCAAAGTATGACATATCACATTGTTTTCCAAGTTCTAATATGACCCAGAAGCTATTTCAACATTCACTTAGCCACTCCAGGAATAACATGATTTAAATCAATGCAGTGGTATATGATGGTACTCTCAGCCATTGCTGGAATAAAGTGTACATAAGAAGCATAAGCATCACAAAATAAAAGAAGTTAGATCAGTACAACTGAGCATAAATTCTAGTGGGAATATCAGCTGGATTAGAAGCACAGGCTCCCAGGTCATTTGTTGCTTAGAAGATCACAATAACACAGAGGAGAAGCTTTCAAGTCACTTGTAAAAGTCCTGAGTATATTTCCAGTGTTCTCTGTTTTTCATTGAAAGCAAATGTAGTTCTCAAGCAAAGTTACTCTAAACACAGTAATTATCCCATGGAATTTGACCTCTGTCCTTCTATAAACTAATCAAGGCAAATCAAGATTAATGTTCAGCGAATATTGTCCTGTCCCACATCAACTATCATTAGCTGCTTCAGCTGACATTGTAAAATAACTCAGGTCCACTTTCTGTTTAAAAGATATGACATCAGTGATTAGCCTATTGTTTCTAATTTCAGTATGCATCAGTCTGTGCCATACACTGATTTCAGAGTACAAAGGAAAAAACGAAAAGGTTTGCATATCTCTTCAATAATACAAAGTAATAAATATAAAATAAATGGAGACAGATAGATCTAGTGCACTATGAAACCATGTAATCTATATTATAGTGAACTGGAGCCCATACACGTACTGAAATGAAACATTCTATTCTCTGCTTATTTTAGTGACTACTTGACTTTTTGAAACACATTTTCAGACCTTTTTCCCTGGTTGTTCTGTGAAAATATTCTTCTGATAGTATTTGATAGCTAAGGTTATATGCTCAGGAAATCCTACTTGCTCTGTGAAAGAAAAAGGCAGGAGATCTACTACAATCATTCCTACTGCACAGTAATTTAGAAGCTGCAGGTTTGGGAGATTTTGAAAACAATATTTTCCTAATGCCATGTGTCACAGCATTAAGAAACCAGTACTGCAAAGAATTCAGAGACTGTATATGGGAAATAAAAAAAGAAAATCTCTGCTTAAAGGAAAAAAGGCAATTTCAGAGGCCCATGAACTGGTCTTTTAATTACTTGCTGCTCTCAGAATGGGAAGCAATGTAACCTCTTCGGCAATGCAGTGTGAATGCTCTTCTTTAGCAAGAAGTAATCCTAGAAAAGAGAATGTATTTCAGCCTGCAGTCTGAATTTGATGCCTCCAGAGTTCTGCCTTCTTTGTGAAATGTAGTTTATGTCAGTGAAGATGGGATATTGTAGGGCCACTCTCATTGACCAGTAGGAACCAGGCAGTATTTACAGCTATTACTGACAAAAAAAACAAACAAGAAAATAATTTTTTCAGTATTTCATAAAGCCTGGAAACAAAGGGTAATGACAACTGCTGGTAAAGTCTATAGTAAAGTGATCTAGAATATTGTCTACATAGAAGAAGTTGAAACTCCAGTATTGTTTTCCAGTTCCTAACTCCTAGGATCCCTGTGCACTTCCTTCTTGGCCAGCTTAATTGCCCTTGTTATTGATGTGGAGACTGTAGAAACTGTAGAAGAGGAATTGTCCAAATGCAGCCACTTGGCAAAGTCTCTCTGTTCTCAAACCGACCTGTGAGTGACTCACATTTCAAGAAAATATGCTAATCAGAGGAGAAAATATGACATTTCTTCTCTCCTTCCATTTGTTTGCTAAGTTTTAGTAACACAACCCCAGAAGCAGCCACACATGCTGTAGTATTACTGGGGAATTAAAGGAGGGAAAAAAAAAGTTGTCTTCCAAAGGAAGCCGTGGCTCAAGACTGTGGCACTGACCTCATGTTTTTCCTTTTTTAAAAAAATTATTTTTTTCAGGATTACTATGAAAGGAGTGGCAAACCAGCAGGACACTTTTACAGACGTCAGTGCATTTAGTATGCTGGCAGGTATCCAGCTCTGTCAAAGGGGCTTTATCACAGTATCACCCTCACACATGTCATGCTGATGTAGGAAATCTCTGATGCCTGTGAAAATAAGAACACATTTGCTCTATATCGCTTTGAATATGATGGTGTGCTATGTAGGTAGAATTCATTGTTAAGAATGATACATATTTGGAAGACTCAAAAAATAATTATGTCTCCTATATATTTCCAGGGTATCACCTCAATGCCATACTTCTTGCAGGGAATTCATGTGTCTTTAGCATGCAAATGCTAATGCTCAGTACAAATTTTCAAGCTATTTGTCATGAAGCCTCTCTTTTCATCATATAATCCCTTAGCACATAAGAAAGGTCAGCACAGCATTGGAGAAGCTGATGATTGACAGTGAGTTATACAATGCCACATTTTTTCTTTCTAATGAATCAAACCGAGTCCTTAAAATTGCATCTAATTTGATCCTTCTTTGTTGTTTATTACATTTCACAAACATCCTCCAAAAATAGATGTTAAATATTAGATTAAAAAAAACTATGTGTAATTTTTATTGTAACTAACAGAAGGATTATTTTCAGTATTCACGAAGAGTGCTCGCTGGACATACATAAAATTAATCAGAAATATAGTGACATGATACATATACAATACAAAATATTAAAAATATAGGTCAGACATAGCCTATGGTTCCATCAGTTTTTCCTGTAGAGGCCATTTCTGTAAATTATGAATTAATTTCCTGTGTAACACAAAAGAATGCAGTAAAGGAAAGAAATTTCACATTATAGCTGTATAGGTTTCCAACTGAATAGCATGACTGACTAAACAATCCCAGTTCCCTCAGCTGCTCCTTGTAAGCCTTGTGCTCCAGACCCCTCACCACTTTCCTTGCCCTTCTCTGGACATGCTTCAGCACCTCATTGTCTTTCTTGTAGTGAGGGGCCCAAAACTGAACACAGTATTCGAAGTGTGGCCTCACCAATGCCGAGTACAGGGGAAGGATGATTTCCCTGGTCCTGGTGGCCACAGTATTCCTCACACAAGCCAGAATGCCATTGGCTTTCTTGGCCACCTGGGCACACTGCTGGCTCATATTCAGCCAGCTGTCAACCAGTACCCCCAGGTCCTTTTCCACCAGGCAGCTTTCCAGCCACTCATCCCCAAGCCTGTAGTGTTGCATGGGGTTGTTGTGACCCAACTGCAGGACCCAGCACTTGGCCTTGTTAAACTTCATACAATTGGCCTCAGTGCATAGATCCAGCCTGTCCGGATCCCTCTGCAGAGCGCTCCTCCCCTCAAGCAAATTGACACTCCTGCCCACTTTGATGTCATCTGCAAATTTATGAAGGGTGCACTCAACCTCCTCATCCAGATCACTGATAAAGATATTAAACAGAACTGGCCCCAGAACTGAGCCCTGGGGAACACCACTCATGACCAGACACCAACTGGCCTTGACTCCATTCACAACTCTTTGGGCTCAGACATCAAGCCAGTTTTTTACCCAGTAAAGAGTACACCCATAGAAGTCCTGAGCAGCCAGTATCTCCAGAACAATGCCATGGGAAACGGTGTCAAGGGTTTTAACTAAAGTCCAGGTAAACAACATTTACAACTTTTCTCTCATCCACTAAGCAGGTCACCTTGTCATAGGAGATCAGGTTAGTCAGGCAGGATCTGACTTTCATAAACCCACTCTGGCTGGTTGTTCTGTACATGGCATGTGATGGCACTCAAGAAGATCTGCTCCATAACTTTCCCCAGCACTGAGTTCAGACTGACAGGCCTGTAGCTCACCAAATCCTCCTTCTGGCCCTTCTTGTAGATGGGCATCGTATTTGCTAACCTCCAGTCAGCTGGGACCTCCCCAGTTAACCAGGACTGCTGATAAAT
Organism: Egretta garzetta; assembly: GCF_000687185.1. Classification (NCBI taxonomy): domain Eukaryota; kingdom Metazoa; phylum Chordata; class Aves; order Pelecaniformes; family Ardeidae; genus Egretta; species Egretta garzetta. The sequence goes on from NW_009258669.1 coordinate 1,276,244, forward strand.
AATGGAAAGTGGCCCATACACTTGTGTGTGTCTAAGTGGTGTAGCAGGTGGCTAACCATTTCCCCTCAGATTATGGGAGCTTCATTCTGCTCCCTGTCCCTGCCTTCCAGTTCAAGGGGCTGGGTACCCAGAGAACAACTGGTCTTGCTATTAAAGACTGAGGCAAAAAAGGCATTAAGTACCTCAGCATTTTCCTCAGCCTTTGTCACTATGTTTCCCCCTGCATCCAATAAATAATAGAGATTCTCCTTTAACAGTCCTTTTGTTGCTAATGCATTTACAGAAACATTTTGTATTGTCTTTTACGGCAGTAGCCAGATTAAGTTCTATCTGGGCTTTGACCCTTCTAATTTTCTCCCAGTATAACCTCACTACACCCTTGCAGTCCTCCTGAGTTGCCTTCCCCTTCTTCCAAAGGTCAAAAGGTCCTCTTTTTTGTTTCCTGAGTTCCACCCAAAATCTCTCGGTACAGACAGGCCAGTCTTCTTCTACACTAGCTTGTCTTTGGATAGGGATGGCCTGCTCCTGCACCTTTAAGGTTTCATTCTTGAAGAATGCCCAGCCTTCCTGGACTCCTCTGCTCTTCAGGACTGCCTCCCAAGAGACTCTGTCAACCAGACCCCTAAAGAGTGCAAGATCTGTCCTCTAGAAGTCCAAGGTAGCAGTTCTGCTAACCACATTCCTTACTTCTCTAGGAAAACTATCATCTTGTGATTGCTGTGGCCAAGATGGCCTCCAACCATCACATCACCCACAAGGCCTTCTCTATTCACAAACAACAGGTCCACTGCAGTGCCTTCCCTAGTTGGCTCACTTACCATGTCAGGAAGTTATCTTCCACACACTCCAGGAACCTTCTAGACTGTTTCCTTTCTGCTGTATTGTACTTCCAGCAGACATCTGGTAAGTTGAAGTCCTCCAGGAGAACAAGGGCTAGTGATCATAAGACTTCTTCCAGCTGCTTATAGAATATTTTGTCTGCTTCTTCATCCTGATTGGGTAGACTCCGACTATGATATCTGCCTTGTTGGCCTGTCCACTCATTCTTACCCATAAACGCTCAACCCTTTCGTCACCGTCACCAAGCTCTAGAGAGTCAAAACACTCCCTAACCTACAGGGCTACGCCACTGCCTCTCCTTCCTTGCCTATCCCTTCTGAAGAGTTTATAGCCACGCACTCCAGTTGTGTGAGTATCCCACCATATTTCTGTGATTGCAACTATATTGCAGTTTTCCAGATGTAGAATGGCTTCCAACTCCTCCTGTCTGTTGCCTGTGCTATGTGCATTAGTGTAGACACACTTCAGCTGGGTTATTCATCCTGCCACCTTTTTTGAGGAAGAAGCCCTAATTCCTATTTGACCATTCTCAGGCACTTCTGTGGTTTCTAACACATCAATAACCCATGGGGGCTGGGGGTGGGGAGGGTGTTTCAGGATCTTTCTTTATAATTAAATAAAGGCTTATTTATTTAAAATTAAATATTACAAGGTGCTATTTTATATTATGGGCAGTAAAATCTATCTTCTTTTTGCATTCCACTTACTGGCAGTCACAACAGGGTAAATATGGAGCCCTTCCATTAAGATGGTATTTCATGAAACACAAAAACTTGACAATATGCGCATGGGTGTATAAGAGTTTAAGAAAGACTTGTCACTGTCATACCCTGTAGAAACATGAAGAAACAAAACCAAGTAGAGCAAGGAGTGCCTAGCTAGGATTAGCCATGCTGCCAGTGATATTCAGTGGGAGCATTCTGGACAGAAAGAGGGCAGTGACAGAGAACACAATTTAGTACAGAACACTTAACTATAGTTACTCCTAAGGAAACTTTTGTGATCACCTACTCTGACTTCTAGTTCAACAGAAGTTCTAGGTTTTCATGAACTAATCATTGCTAAGCAATGGCATTATGGAAGAAGAAATCAGGATCTAAGGTTCAGAGACAGAGAGATGATGTGAAGTATCTGGTGTGTAGTACCTGGGTTTGTGAGCTTTTTAAAAGGAGTTCATCATTTTAATTTAGCTTGCTTTACATTTGAATGATAGTACCTTACTATAGCCTTGGCCTGTTGGACTGAAAAGTCTCTTTACTACATTTATTCTAGTCATTAAAGGATCTACAAATTTGTTAAAATAAGTAGTTGGAACTTAAATAGTTGCCTTCTGTGCTAATCATTAGTATGATTCTTGCTGAATATTCTTCAGGTGAATGAGACCTTGCAGAATTTGCGGGCATCTGAACTGTGCATATTACTTCAAAATAAGTTGTACCTGTGCTAGCTTTCAAGCTCTCACTCAAGATTCATGTTACTACAGCTAAAGAGCACACTTTTGCTCACAATGTTGTACCAAGGTCTCATATTTATTTGTTATCCTTGTGTCCTCCAACTTTATTCAGGAACACTTCATACCAGCTTAGAATCCTACATTTCAAGTCAACAGAAACAACTTTCTTTACTTCCTGATGTATTACTTTGAATATTGATATAAAAATGGATATTGTTTGCTTGTTTTCAGATTACCAAATAATTCAGGTCCACCTGTTTATTCTTCATTATTTAAATTTTCTTTCAGTAGCTCTGAATTGTGTATTGTGATAACATTTATTATAATAATTTCATATTTTCTTCTAAGCCACTGATAAAAATGTTAGTGTTGGAGCAAGAACAAATCCATATGAAACATACCTAATTCACAGTCATTTCCAGGTTATACTTGCATTTTGAAATCCACCAGATTTAGTCTATTTGAGATATTGTACCAATTTGGTGTCTTTTTAAAAATGCTACCTTAAGCCTACCTCCTAGAAGTCTATGATTATTATTTCATTTATTTATTTGTTAAGTAATCTTTCAAGATAAAGAAGATAACCCAGATAATAAGATATCAACATAAAGACCTCTGTTTTCATAGAAAAAAATCCATTAATATGTGTTAACTGGATTGCCTTTCTCGTTATTCTTGCTGAGTTGAGTTTCATATTAGTTCAGTATTTTGTAAGAGCTGTTGTCACACCTAGAAGGTCATACCTAAATATTTTTGGTTACTATTTTTCCCTCCCTCAGAGACAACTCCAGTGTTCCATGATTTATTAATGATCCAGCTAGGCATCTCTTGAAAGCTTCCTTAGAAGCTGGTGCTTAACATCCACCCCAGTTCTTATTACAGTTGAAAGCATTGCAATAGCTAGTCTTTGCTTCATACACACCAAAACCATAATGTATTCTTAATAATTGTTAGACCTACCTTTTTCTCAGAAATTTCTCAATAGTACCATTAAAAGGTCTTTTGTTTCTTATATACTTTCCAGAAAGAAAAATAAATCCTTTCATTCCCAAATGCCAATATCATATTTGAAATATTACTTTCTTTGTCAATTTGTAGAAGAAACTGTCTAATTAATACTACTGACCAACAATTCCCTTTTAGTTTCAGATGTAATATATGTCTGTTTGAGGAATTCTTTCACTTCTCTCTGCCAGTTTATGTTCTTAAATCTGTGTAACATTCCCCAGAATTGTGGGGTTTATTGATTTTATGAAAGAACCATCAGCAGTTGCCATTTACAATTCATACTTATTTTGTTTACATTTTTCTTTAAGGTGATTTGTCTCATCATTGCTTTCAGACTTGTGAGTCTAGGCCTTTTAAATGTAAAATATACAAATATTTAACACTTTAATTTCTCATCAATATATTATATTATTATTATACTATACTAATACTATGTTATATTATAATAATTATAATCAAGTCATGACAAGTTGTTAATAAGCCACTGTTAATGTTTATCCTTTCTATCAGTTTCTTCTGCTTGACAACAAGTTTAACATTTAATTTTCCCATATTGGATACAGCATTTCTTGAATGACACATCTATCTTTTCCAATACATATGTATGTGTGTCTATTTTTAAAAATTTTATATTTTAACATTATTAGCAGGAAACCTCTAGCTTAAATGGTCAGACTGAGTTCATAGTCTGAAGTCACATGTAACTTTTCTCCTCAGAACATTTTAAATAGATTCTGAAATAACTAGTCATTCTATATTTAGCATGATACGGTGGTGACTGGCAGGAAAGAAATTAATAGCTTATTCTTCACATTATCTATTAAAGTATTAATCCTTCATATTATCTATTAAAGTACTAACTCATTGTATTGGGTTTGTGTAGCAAGGTCTTGGTAGTGGGGCGGCTGCAGGGGTGGCTTCTGTGAGAAGCTGCCAGAAGTTTTCCCTGTGTCCGCTGCTGGCCAAGGCCAAGCCAATCAGTGATGATGGAAGCGCCTCTGGGATAACGTATTTAAGAAGGAAAAAAATCTGCTGCAACACAGTAGCTGGAGAGAGAAGAGCAGTGAGAGGATGCGAGAGAAAACAGCCCTGCAGACACCAAGGTCAGTGCATAAGGAGAGGCAGGAGGTGCTCCAGGTGCCAGAGCAGAGATTCCCCTGCAGCCCATGGTGAAGACCATGGTGAGGCAGGCTGTCCCCCTGCAGTCCATGGAGGTCCAATGTGGAGCAGATATGCACCTGTAGCCCGTGGAGGACTCCACGCCGGAGTGGGTGGATGCCCGAAGGGAGGAGGCTGTGACCCCACGGGAAGCCTGCCCCAGATCAGGTTCCTGGCAAGACTTTGTGGACCCATGGGGGGAGGAGCCCATGCCAAGGCAGGTTTGCTGGCAGAACTTGTGATGCCGCTGGGGACCCATGCTGGAGCAGTCTGCTCCTGAGGGACTGCACCCCGTGGAAATTATGGACCCATGCTGGAGCTGTTCATGAAGAACTGTAGCCCGTTGGAAGGACTCACGTTGGAGAAGTTCGTGGAGGACTGTCTCCCATGAGAGGGACCCCATGCATGAGCAGGGTAATAGTCCTCCCCTGGGGAGGAAGAAACGGCAGAGACAATGCGTGATGAACTGACCTCAACCCCCATTCCCATCCCCCTGTGCCACTGGGGGGAAGGAGGTAGAGGAAACTGCGAGTGGAAGTGTACC
>NW_009258669.1:1281465-1283291 GCF_000687185.1 Egretta garzetta
TTTTTTACCCAACCTACCAGTCCGGTGAAAAAAAAAAAAAAAAAGCCTTTTTTTTTTTTTCTTTGCATTGAATGTCATTGCCTCTCCTCTCTTTAAGAAAGAGCTGTTTTCTTTAAAAGAAAAGAAGAAAGATAAAGTTAAAAGTGAAAAATAATATGAAATTACCTCTAACAGTAGTTGTACATAGTGGACACTCTGAAGGAATCAAAGAAATAGATTAAATTACAAAGTGGATTTTTGTTCTACAGTTCCTCCTTAAACTCAAAATATTTGTAACTATATAAATTTCAACAGCACCTTTGTCTATATTAGTCTTAATAATGGAAGTAGGAGAAAAATTACTTGTTAGCTACACTTAGTTTTTCCATGAAAAGATACCTTTCCCAATATAAATAAACAACTATCTATAACTTGTATGTTGCTCATGTTTAAAATACAGCATTTTAATAGTTGAAACCACACAAAATACTTAGTGACGGATAAAGAATTTCAAGAAAAGCAATCGCTGACAGTCATAGTTTTTACTCTAGTCCATTAGTGTTGGCTAAAGTGAGACTGACACTCTGTATCTCTCTCCAAAAGATAACTTCAAATGCAGGCTGATTACTTCCGTCAGCAACTCATTGCTGCCAGAGATGGTAAAGCTGACTCTAGCCCTCGCTGGAACTCACGTGAGGAAATACTGTAATTTATAAATACGTATCTGATTGGGGACTACAGATAGGCAAAGTATGAAGAAACATACACTAATAATCATGCACATGTAAGAATCAAATTATATTAACCTATATTCATATAAGGTAAATAATAAAGTTCTTTTTAAAATGTAAATTAGTGAATAGATTACCTCACTACTGTTGACACAGCATATACAGCTACCCACACCTGTCAAGAAGTCCTCTAAAATAGGCAAACAACTGGTGTCACAGCTGTGTTCCTCCTTTTCCTTGACTGCAAAGAAATGGGCAAACAAACAACTCAAAAGAGTTTGGGCCAGCACTTTCCTGAGAACCACCAAACTTGCGGTTACTTCAGAGTAGTACAATATGAGACAACTAAGACCATGTTAAGTCTTACTCAAAATTCTAAAAGATCAGTCACACACCTATCCTAAACAAGCACAAACACGTGCTTTCTTTGCACTTATTTTTCTTTTTAGCCAAAGCTGAGGATGTGTTTTTAAGCATATCTTGTCTTCAAGAAAAAGGCATATATTTTAAAATGTTAAGTATAAGTGATAGTAATTCCTCAAAACAGGAAATTATTTAGAACTCAGAATTGCATTGTTATGTCTGTTTATAGATAAATGGGAGAGATACAGCACAAAAGGAGAACGATGGCCAAGCTGAAGCTAGGAAGATATTATTGTGAAAGAAATAAATGATGCATTAAGTTCAGCTGTCACTGCGCAAACATGAACAAACCATAAGACAAGAGATACTACAAATACTTCCCAATAATGCTTTGACTAACTACTGTGAAATCACTAAGAAATATACAAATGCTTACAGCAACAGTGTTCTTCTTACAAGATGGATTGACTAGAAGAAAAAGGATGCATATGATAGCTACACTTCCATTTGGGTGGCTCTCTTTCATTTTCTGAAAATCTTTGTTCAGTGGCAAGGGGAATGCAATCAGAAAGGGGCACTTCATGAGCTGTATCCTTCTCATAGAATCATAGAATCATAGAATCACTTTGGTTGGAAAAGACCTTTGAGATCATCGAGTCCAACCTTTAACCTAACCCTGACATCCCACCACTAAACCATGTCCCTAAGCACCTCATCTATCCTTCTTTTAAATACCTCCAGGGAGGAGGACTC
>NW_009258669.1:1284264-1342101 GCF_000687185.1 Egretta garzetta
CTGGGCCTGATCCCCTGATTGTCCTCCATGTGCCTGGTGAGCACACTCAAGATGAACCTCTCCATAATCTTCCCTGGTACTGAGGTCAGGCTGACTGGTCTGTAGTTCCCCGGATCCTCCTTCTGGCTTATTCTTATGAGGAGTTATAGCACCATTGTAACCACAGACTTGGTCTGGAGTCCATAAGAATGAGCAAGTGTTTTACCTAGAAAATTAAAAATCACAAAGCAATGTAACAACCTTTGCTAAAATTGAAGTGCAGTGTTAACTTATTATTCTTTGGCAATTCAAACAGTGGAGAAGCAGCTTTCCAGCACAAAGTATTACTGACCAGAAAAGCCTTTTCAGATGAGATACAGAATAGAATTACTGATTATCTGTAGCTATTACCACTTCAGTGGTAGCTTTGTGTATGGAGTTGTTATCACTACAGTCCTTAACACATTTTAGTTTGGGTACTCACATACTGACTAAATCCCATCCCTTTATTTTCAATTGCATGTAGAGCTTTTAAATTTCTGGCTCTGAACTGTCACGAGATACCTGATGAATGCTTTTATACATCTGTTTCTTTTCTTCTCAGAAGTTGCTGTAGTGTAGTGGTTGGCAAAGTGATTTACTGCAAGGTGTGTTTATGGGTAAAAGGCCTTACACAGTGGATAGAAATCTGCTTTTTCTTGCCTCCACCACCTGAGATGCCGAAGTATCTGCTGTCAGATAAACATCAAATTAATTGTTCCTGAGACTCTTGAACTATGTTATGCTAGACAGCTTTGGAAGGTACTAAAGTATGCATATGTATTTTATATATATATATAACTGTGTTTGTTAAAATCAGATTTTTGAAGCACAAGATATGTATATTACTGCTTAAATCTGGCCTTTTTGTTAACAAGTGCTTATTAGTTTCTCTGACTACCACCAATTCTAAGTGATTAGTTCATCTCTGTTCTATATAACGTACATTCTACAAGAAAATTAATGGAAATCAAAATATATCAATTATATTGAAACACTTTGATAGGTCTTGATGAGTGTTTTTCAGAATTCTTGTGCTGTGGGAGATGTATTCTGGTTTCAGAATTTTTCTTGCAGAATGTTGTAATTTTCCATGGAAAAAAAAATCCACTACTCCCCAACTCTTTTTATGACCATCTTGTAATAGTGATGCATGAAGGCGGCAGAATAGCTCTAAAACCATGGAGAACCCAACAGCTGAAAACCAACACCTGAACTGTCCCTGGAAACCTGCAGTAATTGCATTCACACTCCAAAGTGCTAGTGCTGAGTACCTACAGTAGCACATCTCTGCTAACAAACAGGCTGTTGCCTCTCTGAATCTTTACATTACCCAAGACCACAAAGATAGTCTTCTGAAATCTGCATGACAGCAAAAGGGTAGCAACCTATCCATGAGATGTGAATAGCAAAAAGTCATTCCGGTTGCTAAGGCTAGTTGATTATCTGAAAACAACAGGGAATCCAAAAGACCTGTAGCAAGGATATGTCTTCAGTTAGAGAAGAAAAAATAATAATTACTGCATTTCAATTCCTTTATTCATTTTAGCCTTGTTTCCTTCCACTAAAGAACTCTCCTTGTCTGTCTCGTCACCGTTTTATCCTGGAAGGTACCCAAATGGATGTTCAATACTTATCTCAAAAAATTCTAACTTGTGCTTCAAGTTATGCTCAACCAGAAGTTGGTCCTGACTTTAGGAAAAAAAGCTTTATGACTATTTTTCTTTAGTAGTTACTCTCAAATGTTCATAGCAATGAAATTTCCTTTAAATAAGCCAAAATTTGATCTGAAGATAACCAAACATTTTTTCACACAGAGTAGAAAATCCTTAATGAATAGCATACATCTGAAAAGCAAAGGAAAAGATCCTTTTCTTCTGCCTTGAATGAGATGGCCTTCAGAAGGAGGAATATCTGTCAGGGTTGCCATACTATCGCTATTTCCCTTATCCCACCCAGCCTACAACTGCACATTTATAACATATCATATTACATCTACTGAACGTAGGATACAAGCATCTTACACGAGCAGTTCATCTTACCTGCCAGACACAAGAATAATTGCCCTTTTTATCTTTTTATTGTTTTGTGTTTGTCTGTTTGTTTAGTTGGTTTTTAAAAATATTATAAGATTCCAGTATCTTCTGTTTATTTTGCCTACAGGCATATATAATCTATGGTTTGGTTTTGTTGTTTTTTTTTTTTTAACTTTATACATAACATATATTTTAGACTTCACCACTGATCACCTTTTCACTTGGAAATGGATACTGTTTCCACCATTGCTTATATCTTTTATAACAGAAATTTGAAGTAAAACAGATAAAATGGGTACCAGCTAATCTGAATGAATATTGAAAGGTTTACTTTTCCCACTCATTTGGCTTTCATTATCACGAAACACTTGCAGCACAAAGAAGTCCACTAAGGAGGTGTGGCTCTATATTATTAAAATGATGTTAGAAAGCCAGGAATAAAAAGTAGTATAATTTGGATGAACAAATTGCCTTAAATGCCAAACACATCTTACTGACAATTTAACTGGCTTGTGGCATGAAAGACATTAATTAATTTATCACCACAACAGACTGGAAGAAAACCCATCATGTTAATGGGCTTCTTGGATGAGAATCAATGACTAATTAGTCTTAACCATATCAGCCTGCTAACACTATTTTATGTCAAATGAAATAACAACAAGTAACATTACAGGGAATACAACATGCCACAAACAGAATGCTTTCACCCCCTGTTAACTCCACTCAATACACACTGCTACTAGCACTGTTGTGTGTAGGGAGTAAGACTGACATTGTGAATGAGAAAGAAATGCACACCATACAATGCATTTATCGCTTCTACTCTAGCCTGTAACTGACCTTTACTCACATGACCCTAAATATAACCAGAATTTTGTCTAAGCACCACCTATGATAGGAGTTATTTACACTATGCTTACGCTTATGTTACTGAGCCAGGGATTCCACAGAGAATTACAAGGTAAGATTTAAGGAAAACAAAAATGTTGGAAAAAAATTATTCCCTTCTTTATTCTCATCAGATATTTGTAATGGGCTCTTCAGTGGCTTAAGACTACCTTAACTGCATAGTAAGTTCACTCTCACTTCTGATTATTTTATATGATTTTTTTTAATGGTATCCAGCTCATCTAATGAAGATACTAATTTTGGGCACTTATCACAGAGATTTTGGACTCTTAGTCCAGAGAAGGGGGATTAAAGAGATTTGCAAACTTATCCATGATGTCTTGTTCAGTCAATGAACTGAGATGAAAGTGCTGGAAGATTAACAAAAGGTAATCCAAACCACTCAGCCCAGACAACTTTGCCCTGCTGATTGTACAAGACAGTCCAGGGTACTAGAATTAACTCTTCCCAATAAGACTGCAGGCAGCCACTGGGAAATGCCCAGTGCTGGTTGGCTGGGGGATACAGTCCACTGTGCTCAGTGACCTTTGCACGTCTTTTAGGTGTCTAAGAGGGTGGACAAATGAAAATAGTGATAACAGCTATCTCTTGCATTGAATTGGAAAATCAGAAGGCTCTGTCAGGAAGTGGGATATCTCAGTAGTAATCCCTGTCCAAGGCAACTGAACCCATAGCTCTCACACTGTAGGGAATTGCCCAACACTGGGCTCATACCTGCCAATACTTGGCTGTGGGTATTCTGACTGAACACATTCCCAACATCTTGAGACAGCTGTGTGGTCCAAAAGGCAAAGATTTGGGATTCTGAAAAGAGATAAGGAAAAGGCTTTGCTTAGCCATAGTGTTGACAGTACTCAGCTGAGAGAATGCAGAACTGGGCGTCCAGAGATAGCTCTCTGGAAAATTAGCTCATACACTGGCTAAAACTGACAAATAAGCTAAGGAAACAGGAATCAAAATCCCTTTTGACAATGTCCTAGGACAGAATCAATATTTTCCTGATTTGTCTCTTTCTGAGCCTTCAAAACTTGCATTTCTGTGCATTTCACAGTTTCCAGAAGCTGAAAGGGAAAGTCTAATCTATGGCCTGCTTTGTTTGGGCACAGGATAGGGACGATGTGAGTTTAATCTCTTTCAGGCTAGCTAGTGATATGAGCCATGATATTTTGCTTTGTACTGTCCCTTAGACCTATATTTCTACAGGTATTTGTTTTACGAACAGTAAATTAATCTGAATTACACTCTCAGTCTGGGGGAAACTACCATACAAGGATTTTCCTTTTCTGTTATACAGTTGCCTGTTAGAACTGTCTTTTGTGAAATTTACTATGATTGGCTTTGAATTTAGTGCACTAGTTGAACATCATATTGATGTCAGATCTCATTCATGTTCCTTATAATAAATCTTGTTTAAAACAGTGTCCAGAGAGAAAAATTCTATTAGTGAGTCTACTGAAAAGCATTTCTGTTTGGTTTTCTAGAGAACATCCCAGTTAACATTGATAACATGCTGTATAAAGTAATTATTATAATTATATGTAGTATATAGTAGTAAAGAATTACTAACAAGAAAATCAAAGACAGATACCTAAAATATAAACAAGACATATGGCATTTTATGTTAACATAAAATTATAATGAACATGAAAAGCAAAGCCACTCAAAGATAAACCAAAAATAAGCTCCTATAACTTTGTCCACACCAATAGTTCACTGTGTGAAGATTCACTGATTTCACTGTAGCTCTGTACGAGCCACAGGATTAATATGTGGCCTCTCCTCTGACAAAAAAAACTCTTTGGAACATTTCCATGAAATTTCACCTTTGAACTGTTTTTGGAAACAGGCCATAAATTCACGCCTACAAGTAGACCTCATCTGAAAAGCCTTCTGATTTCTTGTTTTTCATAAGGAAGAAATGTCTTACAATGAGGGTGGTGAAACACTGGAACAGGTTGCCCAGAAAATTGGTAGATGCCCCATCCCTGGAAACATTCAAGGTCAGTTTGGATGAGGCTCTGAGCAACCTGATCTAGTGGAAGATGTCCCTGTTCATTGCAGGAGGGTTGGACTAGATGACCTTTAAAGGTCCCTTCCAACCCAAACTATTATATGATTCTGTGATTCTATAAAAAGTATTAAAGTAAGGCTAAGCTTCCAAGCACTGACAAATCAGGTGTTGCAGTGAAATGTATTTTTCCACTTACCTGTACATAATAGTCAAGAAGAGAGCAGAATACATTGACATTTGTGAATGAAGGAGTGAGAGAGTGCCCAGCAGATAATTCATAGTACACTTTCTAACTAGGCAAATCTAGATCCCAGGTTACTTATTTTTCATTTCAGTTTTCTCTACATTTTCAGCATCAATCAACAGCTTTCTGTTCCTTGTTTTTACATAGGGCAGTAAGAACTACATATACACTTTTGAAAAGAAAGTCAGAAGATTAATGGGGGAAGCTTGCAACAGACTAACAGACTCCTAGGATGCCTGTACCTCCTAATGGGATGTCTTGCTGAAACCATGAGCTAGCAATGATGGAGCTAATGTTAAAACAAGAAGTTGTGGGGCAAATAAGTTCTGTGCTCACCCAAATTAATCAGCCCAGAGAAAAAGTCTGAAGTACACATGGCTTTTGAGACTTCAGGTAGTGCCACTGCATATAGCTTTGTGTTCTGCCAAGGGGTGTAGCAGTCAGGTTGGTAATAGCTTATTGGTCTTCTACACTGTTCAGGGGTGTAAACTTACCTTCCTTCACAAGCTTGCTTAGTTCTGCACTTGTCTAAGATATTGTCTGAAATAAGTTTGAGAAAAACTGCAAACAGATGTAAAAAATGCTCTGAGGAGATAAATTTTAAGTAATCTAAATAGAATAACAGAGGGAGTGATCCTTTTGTAGTTTAACCAAAAAAATTAGTTGCAATCTTGAAACACGGTCAGGCTATGGCTAAAAGGTTCCTATGGCTCATGAGAGAAAGGCCATATCTGGTTATTGATTTTTTCCCTCACACAGATATTACTGGGATATTTTTATTTACATGTAAGAGTCTTCAATGACAAATGGAATCTTCAATGACAAATGGAGACAGGAAAAATTATATATTTTTCTAGCTTAAAGAAAACACACACTATATCAATACATAAAAACATTCAGGAAAAAATATTTGGAATGAGTCAAGCAAATAATTTAACATATATTTTGAAAATATTTCAGTGCAAATTTTTACTTTTTCAATTTTTTTTGTCACAACAGAAAATAATATTTGGTGAAATGGTAAAATTATTTAATTTCTCCCTTAGTCAGACTGTTCTTAGAATATAATTTTATAGGCTTATTTATTTTTCCTTCTCTTCCTATCTTAAGCAATAAAATAATTGCTGGATTCTGTCATAATTATTGATGTAGAAAAGTCTTGTCCACTACATCTGAATTTCCAACATTCTATAACCACTAAGGATGTTGTTATCTACTGTAAAATCATTAGTGCCTCCCAGTTACTAACAGCTGATTATTATTAATCTCCTTTATGTTCTTTTCCATTGCTGGAATTTCTTTGCTCAATGCAACAGTATCTCCAGTACAAAAATCTGTCTGAAGATATTACCATTGTAATTAAGCTGCACTACTGCCACCACTAGGAGAGAATACTGAATACCTCTTTAGTGAAAAATAGAGAAACACAGAACTAATGGTAAGAGTGCCTCAGAGAATACTTGGAGTTGGGGCCAGAGGCAGTGGGTGGGGTGTGGGTTGTGTGGGAGAGGAAAGACTCATTAAAGATTTTGCCTTTTACTGGTACTGATACAACAATCAAGACCTTGCTTTTCCACCAAGGAGCCTTCAAAGATCTTCAGAACAAAATGAAGCATCTTGCCCAACACAAAAGAGTCTGCTTTTCTGCCAAGTCAAGATGAAGTATAACAACCTGGAAATTTTAATTGGAGCTTTCTCTTATTGCCTGACCTTTACAATGCTGCTGCATTGCCAGTTTGGGCTGCATTTACAACCTGGGCTGAAGATTCTCCGTGGCTATATTTTATATAAACAGACACCCATTACCCAAAGTTGGGGATTCAACAATGGCACCAATCAAGAGTGGTGTGACTCTGCTGCAGTCCACCAGTTATAATAACTGGGGTACTTAACCATGATGGCAACAGTAAGCCTACATGACCTGAGGCAGACCATTGGCACTAAGTTTTGACTCTAGCTGGAAGCCTGAACCTCATGGCTCTGATGGTGAGGACAGCCTGCCTTTTAAAAGCAGCATTCCAGGAGAATTCAGAATAGGAAGGGAAATCCTCTTCAAATGTAAAGTCTTAGAACATTTCTGATACTGTTTCCCACCCATTTTGTTCTCCTCTCACCTCCCATCATTGACACCAGGAATTGCTGACCTGGTGAAGTAATTTTGGAAAAATGTATCTGCTTTAGCTGTGTATATAGAAGTTTACCTGCCAGAAATTAACAGGAGAGTCACTTAATGAGACAAAAAATACCAGGGATAGGGAAGGATAAGAAAGCTGCAAATATCATCGAGCTTTTATACCTATGTCACAGGGTAAAGCCTGCACAAACGTATCACTCAGAAAAAATGAGACTTTGATTATATCTGCTCTGTTCTCGCTCATTCGATGATTCTGGTATGTGCTGGGACCCAAACAAAGCACAGGCAATTGTTATGGGGGAGGCATACCTGAAGGGCTGGGCTACATCTGTTCTGCTTTAAATGAATTAGGTATGCACTGGAGAGAAACACAAAGCTCAGTAGTGATCCAGGTAGCACTGGTTTTAAATAAGCAGGAAGTCAAAGGGCTGTCATCAAGGACTCAAATGCTTTGACTAGTTGGAGCACATGTCCTGTTTTCTGGTGTAAGTATCTCCTCTACAGAGCATTTATGTGTGCGGTAGAGTAGAGACGTTAGAAAAGAAATTGCTATCCACCCACTATACACACAGACCACTTATTTAATAAATGCTGGATTTCATGTCACTGAACAGTGTGGTTCTGGCTACTTCACGCAAAATTTCCCCAAGACAACATGGGCTACCGAAAAGCTTAATAGTTCAGGACTAAGTGAAAACTTTAAATAAATGGATTAAGCTATCTCTGGATGCTGTACAACTGACTCATTACTGCTGACTGAAATACTCTTGCGCAGGCAGTTCTATGTACTATTATTTACTAAAAAAAGGTGAAGTCTCTTGAAGCTTTGCTGAGATACAGCTTTACATAAAACTTGACAAAACCATGTAAAAGTTCTTTTTCAAGTCCTTTTTGTTCAGGAGTGACTTGCCTATTTTGTCTAATTAGCCTCCAATGCATAGCACTGTCTCCGACAGTGTAAGAAAAACTTATTTCCAACTCTGTGCTTTGGTTTCCAACTCAGTCACTCCTATCTATTTTCCGTACTCTTTCATTATCCTTTTACCCTTTTTCCCTCCAGATCATCAGAAATTATGTTCTGCATCCCATCTTCTTCCTTTAGGCAGAGTATTCAATGTCATTGCAACACTGTGAAACATCCAACGCACAGCAGTACTCTGGTAACTTCTCCAGCTGCGTCTTTTAAAGGACTGCAAGTAAAGTTGTGTCTTAGACAACTTGACTTCCTGCTCATGATCATAGAAGTGGACTCTTAGGCTGCATCTATGATCCAAAAAAGAGCTGAGGCACTTCAAGGAAATCTCCAATTGTCATGCAAAAGAACAATAGACAACTTCTATCAGGTCAGATACAACTTTTCAGACAGATTATTATCTGCCCAAAACTGTTCTGAAAGTTCCACTGAATTTTGAAAATATGCTTTGAAATACTGGTGGTCAGAGAAGATCCTGAAAATTTGAACTTCCCACAAATCCTTATCTTTATCAGTGTATTTTAACAGAAAATACCAGTATGATTTTTAAGAAAGTTACAGCTACAACTTATGTCAAATTAATTCTTCAGGCCTTCGACTGTGTTGCTAGAAGTCATTTCCGTTTGTCAAACCCAAACTATTCAATAATACATTTGATTTTACAACCATCTGATAATAATATAATTTTTAGTCCTTATGTCAGAGTTTATTGTGAATGTTTAACCATTTAGAAGGAACATATTTGTGGATCTCCTATTTGGTCTTAATATCTATCTATATAAATAGCTTTGTTTCAAGTATGTAGTATTTTTAATGTATTATTTTAACCTTTTATTTAATTTAGAGATAGAAACATAATTTAAAGAATATTATTTGAATAAAGAGCTGTGTACTGATAAAGAAGACATGATCTGACTTATTAGTAAAGTTTATTCAGAAAATGGCACATGAAAACTACTGAGTTTGTGCAATGAAGGTGAAGGTAGTACTTTCAATTTCATTTAATCAGATTTTCTAAAGGTCAAAACCCATTTGCCTCCAAGTCATTAATATATACACACCTGGAAATAATAATGTCTGGTTTCTTCAGCTCTTTAATTTGTACTTATTTCCAGCAAATAAACCCTTGCAGTGCATAAATAACTTCAAGATGCTAAACAGAGTATACATGCAAGAGATCAGTCTTAGATTTTAGCAGCAGTACCAATTTTTGTCAAAAGCCATATAGTGACAGGCAGAGATGCATAGACATATCCAGAGACACTAATTCATTACCTAGTTTGTTCTCTGTTACTAATCAGAGTTGCTACGTCTGTTACTATCATATATCATGATTCCCTCCTGTAAAGACCCTCCAATGGTTATGATGCAAATACCATGAGTTTTACAGGTTACACACACACACACACATATGTGCATCCACATTTTAATGAGCGTTTTGTGGGGAGAGGTTGACACTGGCCAGCAGATAATGTTGGCTGCTTGTTCATTCTCCACCCTGCCCCCCAGCAAGGAAGGACAGACAAAAAAAAGAGCAGACAAAAAAAGAGCAGAAATGAGAAAACTATGGGTCAAGGTAAAAATAGTTTAATAAGGGAAGGAAAGAGGAAAACAAGCAATGCAAAGGAAATCACTCATCACTTCCCACAAGCAGATCAATGACCAGCCAGTCTCCCATCAACAGCCACCTTGGAAGCCAAAAACTCCTAATTTTTCTCTATCCCAGGTTTTAGTAGTGAGCATGACATTATATGGCACCGAATAGCCCCTTCAGGTCAGCTGTCCCCATTATGTCCCTTCCCAGTTCCTTGCCCAACCCCAGCCTGTTCACTAGAGCAGAAAGGGGCATGAGGGCAGTGTGGAAAAAAGAGAAAGCCCTGATGATGTACAAGCACTAGTCAGCAATAACTAAAATATAAGTGTGCTGCCAACACTGTTTTAGTCACAAATCCAAAGCACAGCACCGTATGGGTTGCTATGGAGAAAATTAACTTCATTCCAGGCAGATCCAGTACCCAGTTACATTCTGCTTGATCTGTAGGGTGTACCGCAAAACTGGGAGCTGCATTATTCCCAAGTAGCTTCAGCAGTAATTAAGAAATATTGCAAAATTCAGTCAGGTCTGAAATACCTGAATAAATAGTTCTGGTATCAATATTGTGTATAGCAGAGGGCAGGCACCTTGCTGAATATTCAAATACTTTACAAAAACACACCAAAAAAGATTACAGGGACAGGACGCATTATTCATCATAATGAGCAGAGCCCTGGGAATCTGGATTTCCAGCTGCTACTCACTAATTCAGATGTCCTATTGCATTACTAGTTAGAGCCAGACTGTCCCTCTATCACTAGGTTAATTGAGAGGCACAGAACATAACATGAAAAATAACCATCTAGGAAACATTATGATCAGTCAGTTACCCAGGTAAGAAGGTTTTAATTGCAGTTTAGAGCTGAGAAATGCATGATTATTAGAGAAAAATTCAAAATATAAAGACAAGTCTATCTCTCTTTCTTTAACAGAAACTTATGAAAACACGCCTGCTTCCAGAACATACAAATACATGTTCTGAATGGTACCTAGAGAAGATATAATTTGGCTTCTCACATACAGTTGTCAAGCTTTCACAGAGGCAATTCACGTGATATGAATATCAACAACAACAAAGGACCACTATAAACTTGGTTTGTTACAGTAATATATCAAGTAATATCAACAGCAAAACAAGATCAGACAGTGTAATGAATAAATATATTTATATTTAAAATATATTTACTGTGATGTTATTATTAATAACTAATCAGGTAACTGATTAGGCTTTAATCATAAAAGAAGAGCTATTTAGCGAGACTTTGTCTTTTCACAGGCTTCTCTGAAGCTGGAGCACAGAGGAAGTGTTGGCATTAATCCACATAGTGCTCCTAAAAGTGTTAACAATTTACCTAGTTATGCAAGAACCTTGGGATGTTCAGCCAAACCTGCCCCTGACTGTATTTGTTTTATTCTTCAAAAGGTAGGTCTGACCTCTGAAACTTCTGTGTTTCAGTTCATCAACGATAACAAGCAGGAAATAGTTCAGCTTTAGGAGTATTATGAGGATGACTTCACCTTTGTCCTGCAACACTACCAGGATGAATTCACATACATGATAAGTATGTTGCTAAAATCTTATGTGTCTCTACAATTAGCAAAAATAGATAGCTAATATATATATACACACACACACACTACTGTAGTAATCTAAAAATATTATTTTCCACTCAAGTGTTCTATTTTTAAAAACAACATAATTCTACATACTTTGAAAAATACATAAATTGCAACACTGTGCAATTACTATGCAGTAGTTAAAACTCACAGCCAGTGGAAATAGATCCACTGAAAACCAGAAAAGCACTAGAACCAGAATCAACCCAGATATCTCAGACTATTTTCTTTTGTGATACTTACCATATGTTTAACATACAAGATATAATGCCAGCTGTGCATTTAGTAGAAAATTCAGCCTTTATGTTTTGTGATTTTAGAGATGTAATATGGTATTTTCTCCTCTGAGTTTGTCCACAGAAAAATATTTTTTGAATTTCTACTGGTTTTAATTAAAGATTTATTTTTCTAGGTGATGGAAAAAAAATGGTAGGAAACAAGCTCATATTAATAAAGATATAGGGTTACCTGACCTTTTTTATTTTTTTTTAAATCCTCAGTAGTTTCAATTTTGAGAATACCTGTCAGAGCACAGGGAACAAAATTTATGATCGCTGCTTTTCTCAACAACAGAAATAAAATAAAATATGAATACATAATACATTCAAAGTAATACACTTCCTAGCATAAAAAATTACTTTCCAAATATGAATGCAGGCCTACTGAAACTGAAGATATAAAAGCATCCTGATAGGGGGTAGAAGAAAGGTCATACAGTATGGAGTGACATTTTAGAAAAGAAAACCCCAAATCTTTTCTAGGCAGTAGATCTAGCACTACAGATTTCGGCTGACAGAAAATCACAAGTTTCTTAAGAAGACTACAGTTCTGTTTGCTGAATATCTCTCTCAAATTGGATGATTTTTTTCTGAGATTTTATGCAAAACATTTTGGCAAATACAAGAACAAGATTTAAGAACAGACATCCTTCATGTTAAAAAGTTTGATCTTATCAGCTGAGAGGAAATTATGTTTTGTTTTTGAAGAACACAGCTGATCTTTGGCAGGGAATGGCAGCTGCATCAGAAGTCTCTTCTAGTGCCAAGAACATGTCTAAAATTTCACTGAAAAAGCTTAGTGTATGGATATGATGATTACAGAACTGCTGGACTGCTGCAACTAATTTTTTTTTTTGAGATTTGAATCATACTGGATGTCATACTGGATGGGAAGCCACAAACTAGGCAGTTCTGTCACCACCATTACAATGACCTGCAACTCCAGGACATGAGAAACACCAATGATAAACTTAGAGCGAGGTGTCTGAGTCTCACCTGTTCCTACCACTTCATCTGTTGATGGAAATTTATATATTTACAGCAACTATAACAAGAACAAGGCCACATTAGAAACATTATCCCTGTTCCTGTTAAAACATGTTAGATATTACAGACAGGGATTTCACTGTAACTAGCAGCAAAACATAATATATGGGGAATCGACCACTGTGGAGGTTATGAATAAAGAAATAGCCTGCAAATTTATAAAGAGAAATTGTATGTTTTAACATATTTATAAGGTAAAATAGGAAGTTGAGACCTTCTGTATTCCAGACAAGCTGTTCAAAATCCTTTTTGCCAAAGGTTTTGCTTTTCTTGCTTCAGGGCAAAAAGTGATTCCTCTTTGAGGCCAGAAACCTATCCACTAAGGAAAAGTATTGTTTATCTAATAGTAGTATTCCAGATAAGTTTCACAGTTTTAAGTATTTTGTGCACTGATACAGGAATGATACTATACATTAGATGAACCGTTACACCATTACTGTGCTTTACATGTTCCTGACTATTGTGCATAATCTTGTCAAAATACAAGAATTTCTTCAGCTGTGGCTATTGTGATTGGCCCTTGACCAATAAAAGGTATATTTGAAATGCTATTCAAGGCTGAAATATCTATCAAATAGTTCTGGTACCTCATTTGTGTTTAAAAACCGAAAGTATTTCTGCTGCTTGGAAAGTTTTGAAAAATGGAGACCTTTTTAATGCACTAATTCTTAACCAACTTCTTCCATCACAGTGATTAGCTCTCAGATTCAGATTGTGCAGAAGCTTAATAAAAAGCTGAGTGGGTGCCTATTGGAAAAAAATGTCAAAAGTGACTACAACAATGAAATGACCTTTCCTTCATTTGCATTATGCTCAAGATTTCATGGTCCTGCAGCTGTTCTATAAAACTTTGAAGAGTTTCCCATAAGCAAAATCTCCTACTTTCCTTCAATTCAAATACCCTCTAGACAGTTCAGGAAAACAGAACTGAGTGTAATAAACTTCAGTAAGAGCTGTTCAGCTAATGTAATTTCATAAAGCTTCTGTAATATAAGACGCAACCATCTCTTTGAGCTAGATACTCCCTTAAATGCATGCAAATGAGTGAGGTGCCCATGTTTCCATCAGTAAAGTTTCTCAGATGCTGATATAGCAGAAGCATTGCTATATGAATCTGTATGAAAGCAGGCAACTTGGCACTTAAGCCCTGGCTGAGGTTCACAGTGCAGTGATTTTCTTGCCTCTCTGGTGCTCAAGGCTGCTAGTAGTATCCTGGAAACACTTCCTAACAAAGTCTTGCACAAACTCAGGCAGGAGAACATGACATTGTCTTTTTGCCTTCTGCACAGCAGTTGCATCCTTTTTCTAGAGGCATGTTGAAATCTGTCTTCCGTCTGCTCACTGTTGGCAGGAAGTAATTCTGTGCTTCCAAGCAAAGCTAAGAAAACTACAATTGTGTCCTCTGCAGCTACCTTATTTCATGCAAATATTTAAATATTTTAGTGGCAAGAGGTAGAAAATAGAGATTAATCCAGAGCTGCTCTCTTGCATGGAATCTAGAATTCACACTAAAATCCCCTTTCTGCTGAAGATAATGTTAGCTTGATTACAGCTTTAAAAAAGTATTGCTGTTCATGAGTGGGACCTACAGGCATGTCTGAGGTGGTATATAAATGCTTCTTCAAAGAGAGGTTGTTTAAGCAAGTCTTCTCAAAGTTAGTCCTATACTTACTTTTTTATTTTCTGGTAACTTTGCTACAAATATGCAGCAAAATTAAGTAGTCTATAATTAATTGGTTAAAGGTTCTCTGATTGTGATCACATAGCTTCAGCTTTTAGTAACCTGAATCTTATAAACTGAAACAGTGACATCAATATAGAAAGACACATACCAGAAGAATCAACTACCATTGACCTAGCCTGAAAAGCCTGAGAACTAGCCTGCAAAATTTTGCAGATATCATCCATGACATAATCCCAGATAATGAATACATTTGTTCAAATGGAAGGTATTGGAAAGAAAAACCTTTAGAGAAATTTGGACTATATTTCTTGAATATATAATTAGCTTAAAATAGTTGCTGCAATTGTGTTACTGATGATACTATGAATAAAGAACAACATTGTGAGTCAGGATATATGGGCTTTTACTCAAGATTCTGTCAAAAACCTTGTGTGAGACCTTATCCTCTCAATATTCCCAGCTTGTAAAATAGGATAATAATGCTAGGATTACTGCAATGTTACAACACTCATTTTATTAATGTCTGTAAGGAACTTTTAAGATTCTTGGATGAAAAAGTGCAAAAGATTTTTTATTGCTTTAGCTGAACTATAACCTCTAATATGCTAGCTAGTAATTCTTAAAGTCACTTGAGAGAAAAGTGAAAACAGTACTAGTCCCCTTGTCTAAATATTACCTTTGCTCCAAATAGAGTATTATCAAACCAGGGTTTCTGCATTTTGGAGACACTAGAGAAAAAAAAAACAAACAGTTATATGTCAATCACGCTGCTATTTCAGCCCACATCTTCTATGTTCAGGAATATGTACATGTATGGAATCACAG
Organism: Egretta garzetta; assembly: GCF_000687185.1. Lineage (NCBI taxonomy): Eukaryota > Metazoa > Chordata > Aves > Pelecaniformes > Ardeidae > Egretta > Egretta garzetta. The sequence goes on from NW_009258669.1 coordinate 1,299,638, forward strand.
ACGCATCTAGGCTTTCAGGTCAGAGTAATGAATGTCTCCAGAACATTAAGTTCAAGTCAGCAGAGCTCATTTCTAAATGAATTGTGATAAGGTAGTGTGATCAACTTCTATGACTCTACAATGACGAACTCTGACAGCAGTCTTTCATCACTGTACTAAAAATTAAAGATGAAATCCAAAATCCATAAAGATAACAAAACTTACATTATTATTTTCAGTAAAACAGCATATCATCCAAAATTTTGATGTCTCAACGCATAGCTCATAAAAATATGCGTAAGAAGTATAATATACACTCAGAAAGTACAGGTTTCAGCCTATTATCTACTTCGGATTTGGTTTTGTTTATATCTACAACATTCCCTTCTAATAATTGGTGAACCAAATTCCAACAATCAGATTTTAAAGCTGCAGATACAAATGTTTTGGAGTTCCATATTTGCAATAATATTGTATTAGGAATACCAGTTTGCTTATCTGTCACATCAGTTGAGGTCAGGAAACAAAAGTAAAATGCAACATAACAAAAAAGAATTGTACACAATTCTATTAGTTGCAATCAGGCATTAATGGAGAAAATGAATGTGCAACCTGATTAATTTTAAAGCAGTTTAAGCAGTTAATAAAGTTTAAGCCGTCACTGTTTTAGCCTGTTCAAATGTGACTTTGAAAGTACAGGCATATAGTGCACACCCACTTATTCATTATTACCTATTAGTTTTGTGTTGTAATCATATGGAGGTCTACGACATTCTGACTCATGTGTCTCAGAGAAAAAAAAAAAGCCAACAATTTTTTATTTCTGTGAAGCTGAACATCCTTAAGATCAGCTATCAATTTTTAAAAAATGTTAATATATTTAAGGTTATAGCTAGAAGCTACCTACAACGTGGAACAGTTTACTTATTCCTGAAGGTCTCACCTCATGACATTTTGTATATGAAGCATGATGTAATTCCAAAGAAGACCTGTAATTCTGGATCACTGTGTAGGATTCAACATAATGTGTACATTTTCTGTCTGCACTTCAAGGACGTTGTATAGAATATGTCCTGTTTCTGAAATTAATTTCAGCAGGTGGTAAGACATTAACAAACAAATAAAGAGCTAGAACTTTTTATGGCGACTGAAGTACCATATAAATGGTGCTGTGAATAAAACCACCACCCATTAAGAATTCCTTGTAATAATCAGTATTATATGAATTAAGAAGACGAAAAATTAACCAGAAAGATTGATTGAATAATTCATGTTAAATAAGAGATCAGAAGTTCTGAATGCCTTTGAATCCTTGCTTGCTTGTGAATTATCAAGTGCTGGGACATAATTTCGTGTTAACTCTTCATTGGCTATCTTCCTAAGAACATGTATGTGATTTTGTATCACAGACTGGTGAATGCAGTTATTCACATCATGTGACTATTAACCTTTAGATGAGAACTGGCATGACAGCATTGTTCCCTAGGTAAATTATTTGATATAAAATATTCTTCTTTTTGAAATTTTTGGTCCTTTCTTTCTTCTTTATCATATCCAAATAAAAATACGGGCTTTATAAAGTGGCTGTAAGAAACTCAGTCGTGCAAAAATTTATGACAATTATCTGCAATGCTGTCATGGTTTAACCCAGCAGGCAGCTGAACACCACAGAGCCGCTCCCTCACTCCCTCCCTCCTGCAGTGGGATGGGAGAGATTCGGGGAAAAAAAAAGTGAAACCCGTGGGTTGAAATACAGACAGTTTCATAAAACAGCAGAGGAAAAAAAAATAACAACAACAATAATAATAATGGTAAGAGAATATACAGAATATACACAAGTGATGCACAATTGCTCACCACCTGCTGACCGATCCCCAGCTCGTCCTGAGCAGCAATCACCCTCCCCCTGGCCAACTCCCCCCAGGCATGACATCATATGGTATGGAATACCCCCTTGGCCAGTTGGGGTCAGCTGTCCTGGCTGTGTCCCCTCCCAGCTTCCTGTGCCCCTGGCAGAGCACGGGAAGCTGAAAAGTCCTTGACTGGTGTAAGCACTGCTTAGCAACAACTAAACCATCAGTGTGTTATCAACATTCTTCTCGTCCTAAATCCAAAGCACAGTGCTATGCCAGCTACCGGGAAGAAAATTAACTCTAACCCAGCCAAGACTAGGACAAATGCTCTGTCTCACAAATAAATATTTGTTCATTTAAATGTTTATGAATAAATATTATTAATATATTTGGTATTTGACTCTCCCTGAATGCTGAGGGTTAAATCAAAAAACATAATGGGGACAAGTAGTGGGTCACAGATAATTATGCTCTGGAGTTCCTCATGGTGAAAGATGGAGAAGCACTTCTTGCGTTGCTTCAGATAGTTTAACATGATTCCTTTTTACCAAATCCAAAACATAGGATTAAAGAGAATACTGAATCCTTAAAATACTGGTCCAAATACAAAATTAACTAAACATGTGGCCAGCATGATCCAAGGCGACTGTCAGACAATAAGTCTGTGGCTCATTTATTCAGAAAGGTGTGACACTAGACAATAGAGAAATATTCAGCAACTGGAAGCAGTGGAGGTTAATGAGAAAAAACCCAAAGCTTAGTGGACATGTAAAAAGCATAAATTTCTACTTTTCTTTTGAACAAGAATAACAAACACAGGAAGAGTTGAAAACTAAATCATGTCGTGGATGAGACTTTAAGAACTGCAACTGGATAAAATTTGTGGTGTTAAAAGTCTATTGTGTTGTGAAAAGTAACATTAATGAATAGGGATGCAACCCATGTCACCCTTGTTAACTGCAATCAAGCATTTCAGAACAATGAAATTAAACAATTATTCCAGTTTCCAGTGTATTTTAGAAATACAGGATGTTATCTCATGTATAAGAGTGAGGAACCAATGCCAAAGGACAAAAAAAAGTAAATAAATTCATGTTTGGCGAGACTCAAAATGAAAAAGAAAGGAAATAAAATTATTACTAATAATTTATGAGTTTTGCAGCATAAAACACATTGCAAAATTTTAAGTGTGAGAATAAATACAAAAATTCAAAATTGTTGCTTATAAACCAAAGGCACAAACCAATGCTTCCAGGTAGGAGTGTTATTTCTACATTAGACATGACTTTTGCATTTAAATATAGATTTCTGGCATATGATCTCTATTTAACATTTACATCTTATCTTAAGCTTTTCTAAATGACACACCAGAAGAAGACTCAACAGAAAAGCTGCAAGCCTTCTCATTTAGTGGTAGCAAACCTGTTCTGGTAGGCAATGCCTCATAACCTGTCTTCAAGCCTTCTCATTTAGTGGTAGCAAACCTGTTCTGGTAGGTACTGCCTCATAACTTGTCTTCAGCTTACCTCTTAATTTCATGAAATGAAAAAGAACAGAGAAACTGAACTCAGCACCAATGTGGATGCCTCATGCACAGTAGTATTCACTTCACGTGCATTGTAATGATAACCTTTTCAAGGATTGCTGGTGCTTGTGCACAAAAGAAATATTAATTATTATTAATACAGATTATAGGATTTTCATTTTCAAAATATTTATTTTTAAATATCTGGTTTCCAGCAGATAAGGTCTGAGAAGGAATGGGAAATGCCATAGCTAAAATTAATCAACTTGCAAAAATTTAGTACTGGTAGCTACCTGGAGAAACCAGATAGCTGCTGCATAGGCCAAGTGATTTACCATCTCACGCAGGAATATTTCAGGTGAAAGATACATTATTAAAATGTGCTTCTTAATTTAGAGATCCTGAGAATAAAAACTAATTTGGAACTTTGAGTGTTTTTTGAAATTTGATCAAACTTGTTGAACTTGGTAGCAGAGATGCAAAGATTAGCTCATGTTACTGATATGCAAATTCACACAATCACTGTCTTAAGGTCTTTGTACAGAAACACACAGACTTAATTGCGACTGCTAAGTGTCTCAGAAGAACCATATTTTGGCTTCAAACATTGGAAGAGAACAAGTTAAATAGAATACAATAAACAAAATGTTATCATGGCCAAGAAGATAACCCCTTCATGGTACACAGGTGAGTGGATCTATCTTTGTTTTAATGAAATTGCTCAGCTGCACAGCACAAGTTATCCACAGATTTCAGCATAGTGGGAGTTCATAGCTGAGCAGGCCAAGACACACTCATCTGCAGCAGGGTACTGTTTTATAGTACGGTGTTGTACGCTATGAAGAGCAAGAGGGAGCTTTTCTTTCATCCACGGTATGCTTGTGAGTCTGCATCAGCAGAACTATTCCAAGCAGTGTGCCATTTTGTAAAAGCTGACAAACTTGACGTGGGGCTGTCTCACACTGGAGTCTGCTCTTCTAAGAGTTATTTTCTCCTGCAGTCAGTAATGAGTCAAATATGTATTCAAAGCACATTTATTTATCCTGTTGCTGAGCTAAGAGACCACAATATAATGCCTGCTCACCAGTGAATTGGTTGATAGACATAGATGAATGTTGCCACTGTCAGTGCCAGCTGTTAGGAGTTTCTGTAATTCATATAAATAAATATCTATGTTCAATATGTAAAATCATACTTACAAGTGCAATTTTTAAAAATATCATATTTTTTAAATGTTATATCATCAACTCCAGCCTCTGGCGAAGGAAGGGGTTGGAGGTTCATGGGATACCCCAAGCAATCAAAAGTCATGCTTAAAGGGCATAATGAATGGTTCTTAATAAGCATACTGAAAACCACCAGTGTTTCCTCCAAGACCTATCCAACAGCTGAAATGAGCCCAGATCATACATATATATATATACATGTGTGTATATATATATATATATATATATACATGTGTGTGTATATATATATATATATAAATACAACCTGCATATAGACAATGGGGTATTTTTACTTAGCAGTCCCCATTGAAAAGGCAGTTCAGAACCATCTGTTCTGGCTTTGCATGGAGCATGTGAGGCCTACCAGCATGTATTAGTGCCAGTGCCTCCCAGTAAAAAAACAGCTGGACCGCTGTCTTTGAGGTAGCAAGCATAGCATGCATAGCAGGCCTAGCATGCTGTCATGGAGGTAGCTAGAATAGCATTGCTTACAAGGTGCTGCTCTTTGGTCAGTGAACTGCCTCTGCACTCACAGCGTTTTCCCTAACTTAGATAAATTGACTATGGATAACTGAAAGTTGGCTGTACATACTCTGGACTGCAATATTTGACCCTGGACACTGTGGGTGACAGTAAACATGGATATTTTCGACCATAACAAGCTTTATAGATTGAAGAAGATTTCCACTTCCATGTCTGCTTGGGAAAGTTCTATAAATTTTACAGTTCTCATGACAGGTATTGAATTATAAAGGAAATAGGAAATCCATCAGTAGGATTAGACTTCCTTTTTCTCTAGTCTATACCAAGGTTATTTATTCCTGCTCCATTCAATTACTATTACATGGAACAATTTACCCAGTAGCTAGACAGCTAGTAATGTATTTTACATTTCTGCCTTTGAGCTTTTAAATCCTGGAGGCTTTGCTCAAATATTTGTACTGTGTGGCTGAATCTTCTCATGTACTGTCTTAGGCATCCACGTGGCATCCCTGAAGGTGTTTAAAAGATGCATAGTATTTTACAGGTCTCTTAAAATTCTTCCAATACAGAACAGACAGTTTTTGTACTCCCCAAAGATACTGGCTAGTAATAGAAGTTATTAATCTGTAAATATGGATGATATAATCCAAGTAAAGAAAAAGGGCCATGGAATGACGTACTTCATGAAACACAGTCACCTATAGACATTCACTAAATTTCTTTCTCTGGAAAGTTATTTTCCAAAGCACACAGCAAGGGGACACAGATTTTGGTTATCACTGAAGTTTTAAAACAGCTTCATAAAAGGAATGAATTTGTTAAATGTGGTGTGTAGCTTCACCTGCTAGGCTGTCTCCAGTTTAGTACAGCATATACCTGTGCTTTTATGTCGTGGCTATTGGTTGAGAGGCAATGGAAAAGCAGTTGTACAGTTTGGGAAATACCTGTATTTGCTTCACAACTTAGATACACTTTGAGTTTTGACCAAATGGTTATTGTATTTTGTGACTCACTGTACTGCGTCTTAACACACCAAAAGACTGTAAGATGTTATCATCAAACTTTGCACAACACATTTAGGATGTGCAATAATATAATGATGTTCTAGTGGAACACAGTTGCTCACAGTGCAACTTTCTTCTCTTCAAGAAGTTTCCATTTTGGATTAATTTACCTACCTAGCAGTAGGTATCTTCTATCAATTTTGTGAAGTGGTTTAACAACTGAAAAAGAAAAGCCAATAATGGCTAGGCCCTGGGATACTTTGCCTGGTGTGACACTGTCTCCCTAAAATTCTGTTGTTTCTCCAGAGTAGTACCTGTAACACAAGGTCCTTCCATTTTTGCAAGGAACAGGAAAGGAATAATTTTATGGCCCCTTTGAGTACACTTCCCAACTTGTTTTACCTAACTATCTTCTTGCAGGTGAGCAAGTTTCTCCTGCCACCTTGCAAAAGTCTACACTGCCACGAGGACCATTTAGATTCTAAACTATGCATGAAAGAAAGGGTAAAAACTGTATCACCACAAAAAACTACCACAAAACTATACACAGCAGGTATTTTTTTTTTCATTAGAAAATGTCACACATTAAAAATATTAGCTGCAGCAACAGCTTCTCAAAAGTCAAAATGACCTTTGAGTTCCTTGTTTATGATGATACAGCCCTCAACATGAGAGAGATTTCAATAGGGTAAAAGCTGAAAACACCCAGGAAATTGATATTTCCAAGCTTTTGAGTGTATTTCTTTGCAACCCAAGGTACTCCCCTGCCCCTTCCCCCCACAGAAGGGAGCAGAAGATACTTAATTCAGTTCTTATTCTCTTGGAAAACTCACCAATAAATAAACAAATACTAACTAATATTTACAAAGCAATCACAGTTGGATAGAAAACAATTTAATTCCTTTCTTTAGTAAAGTCAGCTTTCGTTTTCTTAAGGATCACAGAAAAATACATTTATAGACCGTAAACCCCACCTGGGGAAGAAGCCACCACAACTGTAAAGTTCTCTTAGTTCTCCTGTAAGATTTGATTGCTGCATGAACAATGTGTCACCCCTCTGCCCCAAAGGATTCAAACATAATTTTATATTATAGGACTCAATGCAAAATAAAATTTCTGTAACTGAATTAATTTAACAATGATTAACAGTTTGTCTCATCAAACAAAAAAGTTTTCTGCTTGTTAGGAAAAAGGGTATGTGGAGCAGGAAAAGACTTTTTTAAGGAGTTCAAAGTTTTAAGTTGTTTAAAGTTTTTTAAGGAGTTTTAAGGCTTAAAAAATCCTAAGGTTTGTGTCACACTAAGCAACTGAGGATTCTCGTATTGAAACAGCATGTTATTAAACATACTCATCAGAGAATGCTTTTCCTTTTTATTTCCTTCCAAATTTGCTGTTCTGCCTTCCTCTACAGTGATCAGATATTTCTGATATTTCCTTTATCAGGGATTAGTGACATAAAAGGCTTTGCAAGGGAAAAACCAAAGATATGCTATAAGTATCTAGGAGTTTCTCTCCCTCCTCACACCCTGCTATGTCCAGTGCTGGTATCTAACCTAACCACTTTTATCTGTTTAATTTGCCTGCCTCTACTCTTTGTTTCTACCCAAACCACTACCTTTCTGATTCATCTTCCACTTTGTTTCTCAAAAAAGATAAATCAATTATTTGCATATCTGGTCTCTATCTAAATGTTACAGTGTAGGGAGAAAAAGAATTATAATTCTTGGTTTTCAGGTTTTTTTTCCCCTAAACTTGGCCAGATCTTATTCTGGACAACTATCATGAGCATCTGTTCCCAAACTATAATTCAATAATCCAGGACATGTATTTTAAAGACAGTTGGCAACTTTCTACAATTGTAGTTCTACCATAAAGAGAAGACAGACCGCATTAGAAAACAATTATTTGTCCGTACACTCTAAAATTCAGTTTGCTTCCAAACTAAATGTGTTTGAGTCATCAACAAGGGTCATGTCTTCTCCTGGTAATGTGGTAAGTTGCATATAACTTTTTTTTATTTTCATGAGAGACAAAGTTATAGATATGGTAGCTCACAGAAGAAAATGCATAGAACTCACAGCTGGTTTCAAGAAATTAATTGTCAGCATCATATCACAAATAAGCCAACTAGAAAACCTTGGGGGGATGTGAAACATGCCAAATACTTCACTGGAGAGTTTACAGTGGTTCATATTTAACACAGCTTTCTCAAGCATTGCTTCAAACATCTGTATGTGGCACTTGAAACATCTTAAAATAATCTAGGGAGCCACAGAGCAACTTTTGAGAAATAGTTACTAAATCACAACACACAAACCACAGAATAGTCTTACCTACACATATAAAGATTTCCTCAAAGAGTAAAACACATTGGAAAGGAAAAAACAAAATCAACAGCGTTCTCATTCTTTCCCCTTTTCAATCAAACCACATTAATGGCTAGATCAATCAAAGAAGCAGAAAGAAGGAAATTATTGATTTGTGAGAGCATCTAGAGGAAAGAGGTTTCATGGCATAATTTGAAATCACGGAAACTATGATCCCATGCCAAACAGAAGCAATTACCAAAGAATCCTGACATAACTTGGTCAAGTGAATAGATTGTTTGAAGTATAGAGGATATGAGAATTTTTTTGTGATATATTGTGGAGTGGAATAAGGAGAAGATTTGGAAAGTTAATGTGGAAGACTTAGTTACTTCCAGTCTGTCTCTGCAGTTTCTTGATATTTCATGACAAGGAACCTTTCCAAGGATATTTCACGAAAACCTGAATCTAATATTGTCATTAGCTTAAGTGTATTTAGATATTGTTTAACCTAGTCATTGGGATCAATAGAATATAGCTTCTGTAACCTATGATGTATTTTCCATATTCTGTACCAAGAATGCAACTCAGGCCTTAAAATATGGGTTTATCATATGCTAAAACCACCTAGACTGATAGCAATTTCCATCACACTGAATGCATAATGATCCCTTTAGTAATCTGGAAAAAAAACCTCACAACCATTTCAACATTTGTATGTCAAAGTTATAGAAAATGGAAAATGTGTAAAGGAATAGTGATCAGCAAAGACATAGTTGGTGTGGTCAAGTACTTGTGTCTACTGTATATAACTGTTGAGCCTAAAAATGCAAACCCAACCTTGGATCCATTACAAATGCTTCAGACTTAGAGATCAGATAGCTTATAATTGCCATGCATGTGCCTTTTAACCACTTAAAAATTGCCATAAGGCAGGATCAGTGATTAGAACAATTAACTCTATAGTGCCTAAAACTGAATGAATGGCAAAATATCATTAGACTGTATTAATGATGGAGCGTCTCACCACAGAAACAGTAATTATTGAAACACACATTTCAGAAAGAAAAATTTAAAAAGGAACATGTTAAAGACAAATATAATTTGAAAGGTTTCTAAGTGTAAATTGCAATAAAGACTGAAAACCAAACAAGAGCTACCTTTAAAAATCACCAGATAATTAATATCATAATGAATTCAGCTTCATTTTCCAAGATTAGCTATTAAATAATAATTAAATAAACCATTATAGTTTCAAGAGTTCAGTAATATTTTTATGCACTACCCATATTATTAACAGTATTTTATTGCACTATTAAAGCACGTTTACATTTTATTGTGCTTATTCACAGAAACACTAATGTTCATGGCTGACCAAATGAACAGGCAGAAACCCCTTGTTTAGTGTACATCATTCCTTCGTGTGTGTCATAGTGAAGCAGCTCTTCTCTCTACTGTACCCTGCATGGTCTTAAACAGAGCATTAAATTATACAGATCCAGTGAGGGAAATAACTGAAGGATCAACAGACTAAGGATTTAGTAATGGCCTCTAGAAGTTGTTAGATCAGGCTGCAGCAAGAGCAATTTAATATTATTTCTTGTCTCCTGTAAGGGAGAAAAAACAACCCCCCTGACACACATGTCTAACTATTATGGACCAAGACAAATATGGTTGTTCAAGTTAATTAGTTCCCTTGTGTTTGATGCAAGTATAATATACTACTCTCATTCAAACTCATCAACAGGTTGCTGGCTTGCCTTCTCAATGCTGAACCTGCTGTTTCCTGCCTTAGAGAATTCTCTCCTGCCTTAGAGAATGCTACTCAAAATGCTGGGAAGTTTTGAGAATGAGTTTTCCAGCAAGTCTTTGTTGCAACAGCAGATATGAAGACAATCTGTAAGGTATGTCTTTTATAGGAACATGAATTTTTATTAAGACTTTTTAAAATGTCCTCAAATAATATTACTCAGTTAGCTGTGGGTTAGCTCATCTGAAAAATAAATCAATTTACTGAACTAATGCAGAATTAGCACTCCAAATTGAAAAATGATCCCAGCTTCTCAAGTTCTGTCCAGCCTTCCTAACAACAGTTTTCTACCACTGAGTTAAATGAAATTTATTTATGCAATCCATACATTCTTAGAAACATTTTTTTTTCTCTTAGTAATGCTCTCTTTCATTCCCCAAGCAATTATCAGCTATTCATGGAAAACCAAGCCTAGTAAGAATAATCCTTTCATGTGTGGGATGTGGGAGAAGCAGCTGCTTCTCTACCACCTGAGCAAAAAAGGTCAAATTAGAAACACAGGCTGAGGCATTGCAGTCATGACTATAATTTTTCAATGCATCTCTAATGCATTTAAATTGTCTATATATTGCAAATGTGTTTTTACTTACCAACAAACCACTTTTTTTTACCCCTGCACTGTTGCTTCACTGCTTTTACACTGTAATTATGAAAATATTTCTGAATGTGTGTTATTATTATTTTTTTCTTCAAGTCCTTATCCTTTTCCATAATGATCACTAGCAACATTCTAACAACGTGATGGGTAGAATAGCCCTAGTCTATATACAAAGTAATTTTAGATTCTGAGTTTATAAGGATTCTTTGGTACTTGTTGAATATTTGACTCTAAGCTTACTGTAATACGCTACTGTTCCCCTAACAAAATCTTCTCTACCATTCCTATAAACTTTTTAATTGTCTTTAGATTGTTTAATGTTATTATGCCAATATTCCCACCTAAAAACCATTTTCTTTCAAGTTTACTCATCTTTTTTTTTTCAACTTTCAGAATTTGTGTAGAAATAATCCAGGGCAAAAGCAAGAGAAAGACAATACAATATAAACCTTTAGGGTAGGCTTATATTCTGTTTAGGGAGATATGTGTGAATACAATACATGAAATATTTTGTCTTTCATGTATGCAATTCCCACTGGAAGAAATACAAGGTCCTGAACTTGAGATCCCAGCCACACCAACTATCTTCACCAAAAGGGCTTTTTTTTGTTTATGTTTCCACCTCTACATACACCTGCAGGCAATGCTGGTCATACATTTTTCAGCCTCCTAGGAAACTTAGAAGCAGGTTATGAAAACCCAAACACACATGCCTTAGGAGCCAATCTACATTTTCATGAAAGTCCGAATCAGTAGTCACCAAAGTGAATGAATTCAAAGTATCAAGTTTTAATTCAATGAGAGTTCAACACCTGAAAACTACAAGGGATCATGTCCTACAGTTATGACGAGTTAGTCTCCCCACTGCTCAAAACAGAATTTACAGCTACTAAACCACAAAACAAAAATTCTCCTGCTGTGCTTTTCTGATGCATAAGACATTGCTCATCATCTCTGGCTAGGGTAAGATAGGGTACAGTCCTGACACAAATCATGACTGCTGTCTTCTAGGGATGGTACTTATAGCATACATAAAATATTGCCAACATGCAAATTCTAACACAATATAATATCGAATAAAAATTACGGTGTTTCAGGGGGGTTTCCATGCTTTTATGATCCCATATCCATAAAAATTATCATGAAATTCTTCCAATTACAAGAGGACTAAATATTTCATGAAATGAAAAATAATAAACAATCTTCTTTCCCAATAATGGGAAAGAATTGTTTGCAAACTATGCTATATCTTTTTGCTACTACCTTATGTAACGGTTACTTACAACAAGTAGTTGTAGCAGGTATCAAAGTGAGAGAACACTGGCAGGGCTAGACTTGCCTTACTTCTATTTCTATGAGCTTCTGAACATTGAAGATAATGATCCTCCTTTGTCACTGCCTAAATGTCTAAAGTCACATGAATATAGAGACTTTTTTTTTATTTCTTCTTGATGCTGTGTATTAATACCATGTGACATATTTGTTGCAGTAGATCCAAAACCCGTTATGAAGCTATGATTAAAAAAAAAAAAAGAGTTGGTCTCCTCCCCTCCTACAGATATACACAATTAGATATAAAATGTGGTAACAAAAGGTTGGTTCTCTTAATGAGATGATTACTCCCAGTAATCATCTGTGAACCTTGACATCATAAAATGATACCATTAATTCTGTCACAGGAGCAGACTGGATTAGAGGGAAAATTTAGACCTGGTACTACAGTGGTGAAGATGGGTTGCCAAATGATTTCATAAACTAACAAAAGGAGAGGAAAGGAAAGTTTAAAAGATAAAAATGTTAGTTTCTGCCATGATATGCCTAAAACCAACTTTCAAAATATCTAAATTTTCTATGTTAAGTATTCAGTTTTTTGGCCAAAGTAACAATCAGTGTGGAATCAGAAATGTTTCTTTCCTTCCTTTGCAAAATCTTGGGTTTAATGATTTTGTATCATCCCAAATTCAGAAATGCAATGAGGACCCTCAGTAAAAAGGCCGCTTTCTTTTACTAAGTTATTTTAGATACCACAAATGTATCTTTAAACGAAGTCTACATGAAGAATAAAGGAAAGCGTTCAAAAATCTTCTGAAATGGTCAGAAAAAGTTTTCAGAGCAGAAAAATACCAGCTTGAACCACATTCAAAATTTTGATTGGATCTTTATTGAGCATCATATACATAATTTCTGTAAGGCTTTGAGATATTTTTCTTTTTTTGTTGTTCTTCTAGTACTCTGTACCAAATTCCTAAGTTCAAACACTGAAGAGGACTAGGTTCCATCGTTGTGCTCATATTAATCAGCACTGTAATCCCTCAATAGTTCTACATGGTATTCCTACTGGGCCAATTTTCAGTAGTTTTTGATACACTTTTGAAAGTTTCATGAGGAAAGAACTGTGCAGTAAAATGCTTGTTTGATCTGCCCATATACTTTTGCTGCTCGCAACATACTTCCTGCTGCTTAACCACTGTCAGATTTCAGTGTAGCTTGTACACGTGACCTTACTCCTTTACCAAGGCAGTATAGAAAATCCAGGCACAGGGTGAAACTAATATGCAATAATAGAGCTTTAATTATTTGGGGAAGTTTTACAGTGGTTTCCATGTAGATTAGTCAAGTATAAGTTATTTTGCTGATAGTTTAAAATACAACCTCGCTGATAGTTTAAAATACAATCTCTCTGTATATTCTTTAGAGCATTAGAAGAGTATTCAGAGTTGGGATCAGATGGTAGAGGAGCAAGAGCTTCATCTCAGTGTTTCAGGAAAGGGAAGTTCTCTTTACATTTTAAAAGAAGTCATTTACATTGTCGTGGTTGAACCCGGCTGGCAACTCAGCACCACGCAGCCACTCGCTCACTCCCCCCTCCCTCAGTGGGATGGGGGAGAGAATCGGAAAGAAAATAAAAGGTTAGAGCCGAGGGCTGAGATAAAGACAGTTTAATAAGAGAAAACAATAATAATAGTAATAATGAGAATGATAACAGAATATACAGAATATACAAAATGAATGATGCACAATGCAATTGCTCACCACCCGCCGACCGATGAACCTGGGCGAGCAGGAGAAGCTCAAAAAGTCCTTGAGTAGTCTGAGCACTACTTGGCAACAGCTGAAAACATCAGTGTGTTATCAACATTCTTCTGGTACTAAATCCAAACCACAGCACTATGCTAACTACTATGAAGAAAATTAACTCTATCCCAGCCGAAACCAGGACATTATATACTCTGGGAGTCAGAGAGGAAAAAGAGCATTCCTGAGTAGAACACATCTGATTATAGATACCGTGAAGAGCTTGTAATGGCAATAGACTGACTTCTTTTGTGGGAACTGTCATTGGTTCTCCTAAAATCCAGTGATTTTAAATAGTGGCAAGTGAGTAATTTACACATTTTTGTTAACTAATACCATGTATTCAGGAGACACATACATCTGATGCTTGCCATCATTGCCAGCTCACATCAACAAAACCACACTCATTTCCAGCAGGAAGCCCACAACTTTGTAAAGCATCAAGTGAACTGCGGGGTTACTCTCTGAACATCTGTGCTATTGGAAGCCAGTCACATTTCATCTTGTCTTTGCAATACTCTGGAAGGGACTAAACCAAAAGGTAGGTGTATCTGGAAATATGTTAATTCAGTTATGCTGTTTGGTGTCATCCCAGGATTAGTAGGATTCAAGAAGGATCTAGCCCCAGGTATCTCAGCAATGCAGGCATATCAGATGCAACAGGAGTACACATGCAGACATGGCAACACTCCTGGGGGTAAAAAAGCATGCTGTCATGCATATATAGTGATGTTCTATTTTTCTTGCTCTGGCAAAAATTATGAATGATGAAATGCAACCATTTTGGCTGCTGTTTCAAATGGATCCAAGCTGACAACCCTTAGTATTAGTGGAACTTGTACAATTTAAAAGAGTTATGAAACCTGCAAGCGACAAGCAATCAAGTTTTTAGAACCTTAGTGACTGTTCTTCATTGCAAATACTTCTGTTGGGTTGATATTGTATGACTGGTATTAAATGGATCCATCTACAACACATAATAGTTTGCATTTTTGATTAAATACCAACTTTTTAGTATTTTACACTAGCTTCAAAATCCATAACTGCTCCCCCTGAAACTAAACCACACTGGCTTGCAGAGGCATGTCTCAATCAGAAGAGATTGCCTTATTTTCAAGTAAGATCTGGGAGGGGCGAAACATTAAAAATCCAGCTCTCTTTTAGTATAAGAGCCTTACTCTCTCTGTAGTCTTAATGACTGTTGTATTCTCCTGTGAGGTTATTCTGAAAAACTGTTACTAAATCCAAGGAAGCAGCAATTCTGAAAAGATCTAAAGGTAACCGTGGACAAGCAACTCTCGGTGTTATGATGCAGTGAGGGTGGCTAAAGGATTCTCCAGCTATATAAACAGAGCAGATGTTACCACTGTATACAGAATCATAGAATCATTAAGGTTGGAAAAGACCTCCAAGATCATCAAGTCCAACTGTCAACCCAACACCACTATGCCTACTAAACCATGTCCCAAAGTGCCACATCTATGCATTTTTTGAACACCTTCAGGGATGGGGACTCCACCAACTCTCTAGCCTGTTCCAATGTTTAACCACTCTTTCAGTAAAAAAAAAAATTCTAATATCCACCTGAAACCTTCCCTGATGCAACTTGAGCCCATTTCCTCTCGTTCTATCACTAGTTGTTTGGGAGAAAAGACCAACACCTGCCTCACTACAACCTGCTTTCAGGTAGTTGAGGAGAGATAAGACTGATATCACTACGATGAGGCATACACTGGAAAACTGTCAGTTCTGGTGTTCATGCTTTTAAAAACCTGCAAAAGGTGTAGGAAAGAGTTACAGAAATTATTTTGGGGTTGGGAAAAGCCTTATAGCAAAAATCTTTAAGGGCTTAATACATTAAGCTTATGAATATATTAAGTGAGAAGAAAATTGAGAGAGGATAATAAACTGTCATGTCTTCAAAACCAGAAAATCTCAGATGCTTAATGATATATTCTTAACTAATGGCTAGATATCATAACCAGATACATCTATATCAGAAAAAAAATGTAGATTGTTTTCAGAAACTGGGATAATTAACCTCTGGAAGATCCTGGTGAAAGGGGAAATTGGTTGTTTTTTTTCTAGACTTCAGTTCTCCAGCTACAGCAGTCCTATTGCGAAATAATTTTTAGTTTTTTAATATAAAACCCCTTTTCTCATGCCTTTAATACTGGCCTTTTTTTCCCTGGGGTTTTTCTTTCCCTCTGAGATTTTTTCACAGTTTTGTATTATATGAATTACTAGACCTTTCATTCTTATTCCCATTCATTCCTTTTATAGTCTAAATTGTTCACTTTGGAATACCTACTCAGTCAAACTTATCATGTTTTTAACTGCAACATTGAAAACCCTACTATATTTTCCTTTCCACCTCACACCACCTCCATTCACATTGGCAAATAATTCCTTTCCCTGATTGCTAGATTAGGGAAGGCAATTCAGACTTCCTTCTTACACAGCTTTCTTGGAAGCTTGAAATGTTTCACCCTATTTCCACACATTGCCATATAACCACATTTTCACACGATCAGCAGTCTTATCAGATGACCTCACAATTTCATCAGCTGGCGGTAGAAAATGTGACCCAGAGTAGGAAAGGTTCCTATGAGAGGCTGTATCTTTTCTAATGCTAACCTAAGTTGTATATGAGATCAATGCCTTAAATAAGAGATGCTTATCACAACAAAATTTCATTCTCCCTTCACCCAACTCTTGTTATGATTCCACCTTCTGACAGAATTCCTGCTGCTTTTTTTATCCCCACACCATGAAGCAGTTCTCACAGGCTTCACTGCTATCAACATAAGGCCCATTTTCTCTTCCCGAAGGTTTCCTATTTCCCAATTCTTTTAATAAGCTGCTACCTTATTACCTTGCCTAAACTCTGTACTTTTATTTTGACAAAGTCTGCACACACAAGACATTTTGCCTCAGTTTTCTGGAAGTTTCTATCCCTTTGAGCTTCCCAAAACATAGTCCCTTCCTTCCATCCATTCTCTCTCTGTAAATCACATCTCCCTCCCCAGCTTTACCTCACCCATGAACTCACTTTCCAAAGAGATCTATTTTCTTCTACTCCAATCTGAAGGCTGCAAGTACAGTCAATGAAGGATGACCAGAAGTTTCTTGCTCATTCAGTCCCCACTGTAGCTAGGAGACAAACTGCTGTTTCTTGAAATGATTTGAGTCTCTAGAAAAGACGCATGGAGAGTTTTAGTGAATGAGGGGATTCTTATTTAATTCTGTGATAAGTGAGTATCTGTTATTGAAGGAAAGCAAAAAAGGCAAGAAGCTGAAATGCAGAATGGTCCTCAACATCTTGCAGCTTCTACAGTGCTTTTACCCTTTCAAGGGAGAAGCAGAAACTGTTGTGTTGCAGAGGGAACAGCAGTGTAAGCAGAGCTGATAATTCTTTCAAAACTTCAGGATAATCGCTAAGTATGAGTGCAGACTATTTCTTTGGACCCAACCCAAAACTTTGCAGATTGGGAGGGGGGAATTTATCAAATTCCTCCCCCTTTCCTCATCCTCCCTAGCAAATGGTATTGTGGGTGGGAGTGCCAGGGAGGATCCTCCCCTTCTCACAAAATGAGGCACCTAGTAATATCTTTAGTAAAGAACAAGTACTGTTGCAGTTAGTGTTCAGGGGAGTTACCTAATTAATTAATTTTAGAAAGCATTCTTGCCTTATTTGCCACACTTACTTCCTTCCTGGCAGAAATTATTCTCTGGCTTTCCTGTGAGAAACTTATCCTAGTCGCTTGAGAAAGAAGAATAAACTTTGGCCAGATGAGACATCAGTGAGATGTCTCAGTGGAGAGAAGTATAGGGATCACTTCTTCCAGTGACCTAAATCACTACATGGTTGAGTTTGTGCCAGATGGTTTGATATACCTAAGTCTGAGAAGAATGGCTGATGCAAAAACTTGGTTAAAATAATGTTTGAATATTTGCTTGGCAAATGGATGTGTTTCTACCAACAGGGATCCTCCTCAGTCCTCTCTTCTGGTCTGTGATTTTAACTCTACACTGAGCCATGGTTTATATCAGAAGCATATCACTGACCAGACAGGAAGTTAGACTTACCACAGAAGAGACACCTGAGACATACCCAGGGAAACTGAGGATGCCAGCACTTGTTTCAATCTATTTTCCACCACTGCTTCAGTTTCCTGTGACCATCCTAATGTTTCTGATGACTATTAAGATGAAATAACTGGGGTTTTACTTCATTTATGTCTGTGTTGGGTCTCTTTGAGTATTGTAAATCATTCCTGTGAAAGAATGTGAAAGAGAAAGGCATGACGCATATTCAAATCTATATGCTTTCACATTTCAGACCCTGAGTTTTGGTAAAGCATGAGGATGAGGGTTATTACAGCTTGCAGATGATATACCTTGCTATGTTTCTTTTGCAGTGCAGATACTGATGGCTTACAGTAGTTCTGGTCAGTATGTGCTATCTCCAGTGTTTTCAAAGTAACCACTAGCTCATTCTTATCGACCCCAAAACTCTCCTCTATGATCTCAGTTTGCCAGTCTTTCACAAGGATTTGGAAGCTGCAGAAAACATGGGGTCACATTTTGAAATTCTAAAACTTCTTATAAGTACCTATAATTAATCATAACTATCCAATAGATTCACTTTCGTTATCAACCCCACCCTATTTGCTCAGCATCTTTGTTTGCTATACTAATACTATGATATGAGCCATTTTACCCCTGTTTGGTGAAAATTGCAGCAAATAATACTGACTGAATTTCTGTATGGAACTTCTCCAGCTCCTGCTATAGTAGGAATCACATTGGTTTACTACCACTGAACTTAATTACTATAGTATGTGTATAGGTCTTCAGTTATCTTGTTTTCTAATCTTTCCCAGAACACTGTACAATAATACAGTACTCAACACATCTAATGGATGTAATCCATCAGAATACATATAATAAGTATACACCACAAATTCTTGCTTTTAAACCACAGTTACTTTCCCAGCCCAGCACGTTCCAAGAAAGACAGATGAAAGTTCAGTTTACTTTGAAACTTCTCCTGGAAAGGGCCACTGATGAATAAAAAACCAGAGGACTGGATCTACATTTACAGAAAATGCCAGATAACATTTATAAAAAATTGAGGAAACGGTGGTTTGGCTGGGTATTGGTAAATAAAGTGGAGACAAGAGCAGAAAAAGTAAAGGTTGCTCTTTCTAGGCAATATAATAAACAGTATTTTTACTGCATTGGTACAACCAAACCACTTCTCTTAGTACTTGTGTACACAACACTTTAAAAATACCCTAATAAGTATCACTAGTTAAATGGTTACACTGATACACCTGCTGTAGAATTTCAAGCTCTGGAACCTTCTATTGTTTTCCATAATTAAAAAGCTATCACAAACATCCCTGGAAAGCATGTGTTTATGAGCCATTGGAACTTGAAACTGATTGTACAAAGAGCTAGGAAACATTTGGATGAAATATTCTGTATCTTTCAGTTGTGAAAATGTTCAGCTATATTGTATCCCTTATGTCCAGAATCCTCATATTGGCTTTGTTTTGCCTTTTGAATACAAGAATTTAAAGAGGGTCATCAATGTTATAATTTACCAAAGCCAAAGATTTATAATCTCAAACATTTGATGTGCAACACTGCTTTTATTACATTATTTAATAGACTGATGTATATTTGAAATCCCAAGGTGGATGTTTCTGAAAATGTCAGGCTAAATGATATATTGCTGCCTTCTGGCCTTAGATGCTATAAATGATGAATTGAGTTATGTTTAATACCTATGAAGAATCAGCAATTATATCAATAATTTTAATAATTTACAAAGCCTTCTAGCAGTGCAGATTAAATGTTGAATACAACAGTGATTTTTTTTTTTTAAAGTTAAAATCCCTCTGGATTTGAGAAGTTTGGTATCTTTTCCTTCTAGAAAAGAAGAAATTTCTACAATGGATGTGGTATAAGACGTACCTATGCCATGCTCCAAACAAAATCTTGCACAGTGGAAAATAACAATATCTCCTGAGAAAGGTGAGAGAAAGAGACAACATCTGGAGAGATTATATTAACCACTAGCTAATAATACTCAGGATTTCAGCTACTGTATCCAGAAGAAAAGAAACACTGCAATGGCTCTCTAGGTAACAAAAAGAAAATACTGTATTTTACTATATATATATTAGAATAAACTTATTTTCTGTATGTTTCCAATGTAATTGTGGGGGGTTTTGAAAGTGATGTTTTTCTGGAGATAAATTGTTACCTGTCTTTCATAAAGAAAGTAATGTTTAACTGGGAAGCCAACACTAGCCAGTTTCTTAGGTTAAGGACTGGGATTTTCACTTGCTTTAGTATTTCATCAGTGTTAATCAGAGCTTATTCTGTGATTTAGGCATTAAACCAACCATGTGATTCTATTGAATTCTTTTGAAAAAGGTGAATGCAGATATCTCCTCTCCTTATACCTGCTCTTGCATGTTGGCTAAGATTGATTATTCCTTGTTTGTTAAAATAGTTTTGGTCCATTGTGTTTTTAAAGGACAACCAGGTTTTAATCAGCTACTTGAGGAACAAGTAGTAATGGTCAGAGAGGTAAAAGAGAGAAGATTCAGAGGATGAAGTGCAGAGCTAACCACAAATTTCACTTCAATAAAAGCAGGAAAGGGAACAGAACACTTTCATCTCCTTTGAATGTTCTCTGGACAACTTTTGTCAAGGATTATCCTTGGCCTCTGACTTACCTACCATTCCTAATCTCTTATTAAACAACTGCTAGACTGGACCCTCAGTTGATATGAAATGGTTTATTAACTTAGATGATTTACATGGTAGAAGAATCTGGCCCTCTATGGTCTGAATCATCATAAAGACTATTCAACCCTTCTGAAAGACGAAGGAAAAACTGCAGTGATATTGAACTCGAATATATAAAAAAATTTTGTGTGTTAGGGTTAGTGAAACGAACCCTAACTCTACCCTAACCTTAACCATTTCATTTCACATCTATTCCAGGCAGTATTTTTCATCTTTACCTTCCTCTATATAGCTACTGTAAGTGAACAAAACCAGAGTACTGAACATTAATGCTAACATTTCTCTAGCAAGAGAGACTTCTAAGGGGACACTGTGTGAGTGAGGCTGTAGGGGTATCCCAAGGTTTGAGAAATTTAGTACGTTTATTATTAACGTACTCTCTTGATCAATACCCATCACTTTTCTTCATCTCCCTTGGAAGGGAAACACATGCTTAACATTTGCTATTTTTTCCCATGTATCTTCATAAATATACCGTATGTGCAGCTCCAAGTTTTTATTGTTCATCTATATAACACAACTCTGAACACTCCCTCTATTCAGTCCCTCCTCTCTTGCTTATCATGAAAAAACCATATCAGGAAACAGAAGTGCAGTTTTCAGTACATCTTTACAAATAAGTCATGGTGTCTGCCTGATTCTCATCAGATTTTTCTGCATGCCTTTGTAATAAGGTATGTTAGTATTTTTAGCTCTGCCCAATTCTTGCTGTAAAAAATATCTCTCTGACATTAGTCATTGTTTTTCACATTTTCAGATGGTGTTTGCCAACATACGGGATATCATCTGGTGGCACAAGAGTGGATATGCACTCCAGAACAATTTTCCTGCTCTGAGCAAAGCCAAACTAATGACAATAGAGCCCTATCTCAACAGCCCTATCAGCCACTGTTGACTCAAGACATACCCAGCAGATGAGATGCTGAATTATTAAAAAGATTTTTAAAAATAGAATTAAATTAAATGAAATTTAAAATTTAAATATGCAACATTCCCCAGACAATTTTGGAAATAAGTGTATTTCTAAATAGAGTAATTAAACTTTTTATCTTTTTTCTCTTTCTCTCTAAAATTAATTTGGTAAATTTTTGGCTTTGAATTTCATTCATCTCACCTCTTTCCTGCCCTAAACTATTTTTGCTTTCTGTGTTTATCTGTTTCAATTTTTTAAATTACCTTCTTCTCAATCTCTTAAATACTTGCCTTCACATCTTTTTATTTTTAATCTTTAGTTTTTGTCCAAGTTAGTGTCTTCCTCTTGCCATTGTTCTTGGTTATCTTTATCTGTGCTCATTCTTTCTTATTGCCTCTTCTTTGTTCCTACTTGATGTCTGGTTTGTATCCTAATGTCTTTACTGATCACTTTTCTCAAAGACTGAAGTAAATTTCAGGCGCCAACCCTCACTAAATAATTTGCTTGTTGTCCCTTCCCTCATATTTTGCAAATGTTGCTCTCTGCTCCTTTCCTCTTTTAAATAATGGTTGTCTCTTAATTTCATACACTGTACTAGGCATACAGAAAATCCACCTCTTATAAGGCTGTCTCTCTTCACCTCCTAGAACCTAACAGATGATTAGAAGTATTGGCAGCACCATTTCTATGAATTAGACAAGTACTTTTGGTAAATCTTGACTTCTGTGCAGAAAATGAGAAGAAAATCCACCCAAACTATGGCTGCGCTGAGGTTTTGGTAAACTGAAATTTCTGACGTTCATCTGTTATTGCTCTGGTCTAGGTATTTTTCATTCCTTAATGTAACCTTTATCTGAAGTAGGATATCATTAAAGAAATTTAGCATTTGTACTGTTACCATCATGATGGTATTGGTTTTTTCTATGGCAAAATACAGATCTATAAACGACTTTATTAAAAAAATACACCAATGTTGAACAAAAATTAACCATCACAAGCTTACAGATTCTCATTCTTTTGCACTTTTGTCAGGTTCGTTGCTTGAGATACAATGAAAGCTTTATATCTGAGAAGAGAATGTTAATGCTTATCTCTCTAGAATATTTATTAAAGTAATAAAAAAGTAGGTAAATCCAGAAGAGGACACAGCACAAAAACAGAGGAAAAATCATACATGCATTATTTTCTGAAAATAATATGTTTTTCTTTAAAACTTCTTTAAGTACCAACTGACATTTTACCAATGTCTCCATTTGAAAGTACTGGATGCTGATGAGTCAAATTATTGGTTTTAGCTCACTAAGCTCATCCATTGTGAGGAATTATTCATATGCTGTCATTCAGTTCATGAAGTATGACATATCTCCATGTGGCATGCACTCAAAATAATATAGCTTAGACGATACAGATTTGTCTTGCTCATTTGATAGAATTTTTAAAAAGTTGAGATCATGTCAGTTGCACAGAATATCTTACGAGGGCTCCCCTCTGAAAAATCATCTGCAGCATTTCAAACTACTTCAGATCCCTCACTTATGAATGAAAAATCTGAGCAATGGAAGCCTTGAATTTGGTACAATATTTATCTGTGCAGGGACTGGACTACCTAGAAGATTTTTGGGGGGAAGGCCTGGCATAGCATGAAGCAGTCTCTTCTTCAGAGGCCCATTCTCTAGGGAAATTCCTGAGTCTGTAGCTTTGTCTCCCTATACCGGCCAAGGGCACCTGTCCTGGACCAGGACACTTGAGGACAGTTAAATAATTTTTTTTCAGACTGTGATTTCTCAGGCAAAGGTAAGTCCAGCCTGGCTATCCCAATACATTGCTTTGGGAGGACTGCATGCAAGGACCGAAAAAAAAAAATTCTAAGGAAATTTTGAAGCATAGAAATAACAGGATTTAGGGACTGAGGTCCAATGCACTGCAGATCCCAACTTTTTCCAACTTTCCTCACCTGCAGAAGTGTATATCCTTATTTTCCCTTCCTTTCCACCAGTGATGAGAACCTATCACATTTCTTTTGGTAAACAAAAGCAATTTTGTGGAAATACAAGTAAAAGTATGGGGAAGCCATATGTGAGGGACTGAATGGCTGGACATTTGTCTCAAAGCTTGCCTACATGAAGCTAACAGAACTCTGCAGGGCAATTGTGCAAGCTGCCCCCACCCCATTAACCTGCACAGCCACAAGGACAGCGGTGAGGCCCTGGTGACGTCCTATCCTGTGCCAGCAGACAGCTGGAGGCATGTGCATGTGGTTGGAGTGTGAGACCCCACGCGTGGGAGGGGGTCTCGGATGGGAGATGTGCTCTGTTGCTCTGGGCAAGCATGGCACACGCATGAAGCTGTTGCCAAGGGCCAGCGTGAAGTTGTTGATGAGGGCAGTCTGCGCAGGTGTTTGCCTTAGGCATGCAGCCTGTAAAAGACCACCATCTCAGACCCTGTGTGTGATCACCAACCTTGTGGGAGCCAACCAAAGACTCTGTGTAATCATTGACTCCTCAGGAGACCACCGAAGACCCTGTGTGATCACCCACCACTGAAGGCCCCAGAAACATGGACCCTCAGGATGCTGCATATCCATGGTGGTGACTATCTGTGCTCTTCTATCCGGAATCCTCACTTCATTTCCTGTCTTTCCTTCCTTCCTTTGCTATCACTACTCTCTCTCTTTCCCACAGTTAATGAACCTGTGGACTTACGACGTCATTTGTGTCCTAAGGGATCAAACATGAAACAAGAGGTTGGTCTAGTTGGTCTAGCCATCCCTAGCCTCCCAGACTCATCTGAGGTCAGCTATAAAGCAAGGGGGCCTTCCTCTCATCCAAAAAGATTGGATCCTAACACCATATAAAAATGGGGAGTGGTGTGTGTGGAACACATTTTGGATTTGCATAATGGCCAAAGAAAATAAACAAATGCTATTTAATCAAAGGAACTAACTCTAATTATCTAGATGAAAGCAAAGAGTTCTGGAGTAGAAATCTTGATAAATAACCTAGACTTGTGCAAATTCTTGTTAAAGACAGAACGTGATGAGGAAACTGTTGAGACATTGATGACTGCCAAAACTGTTTGAAAAAGTTCAAAATTGCTTTATTTATAAAGTGCTCTGCTACAAGAAATCCTCCAAGACAATCTCTAAGTTAAATTACATAGCAGTATTATAAATGCAGTACAATTGTTGCTAAAGAGAACACCCACATCATAGCAAAGCAAAAAAACCTCACCCAAACTAACAAATTTGGAATTAAACTTAAGCTAGGAGGCAAACAAAAACAATACAAAAGTAAAAAAAAAGAAAGAAAGGATGATAAGATGTTCCAAGAACTATCTAAGTGTAGAAAGTGTAATTTAAACAAATGCTGCTTTAAAACTCAAAATACTTGTGCACAGTCGTTTTCCTTGAATGGAAATATCCATGCACATTATCAATTGCACCATTCCAGATAAGTTATTGGTTTAAAGCAAAAACTCATTCAGTTTAAATTTTACTGTGATGGTTTGGAATATAAACAGACCACTATATACCTCTCCACTTTAGTAAAAAAAAAACATATAATTTGAGTTTACTAAATTCTGCAATTATCCAAAAAGAACAATGCAACAATATAAAGAGAAAAAGAGAGTTCTGCAGTTTTAACAGTACCCTAAAGTCTATGTGATTCTGTAAGGTAGAACACTTGCTTTATTGTTTTAGTTTACATAATTTTAGATGCCTATGATTTTTTTTTCTGTGAGACCATGTTCAAACTATCCAATCGTGCTGAGCAACCTGTGCTGATACTCAATCATCCTTGCAGTTTCCTGATGAGTTTCCTGATCTTCCAAGGGAAACTCTTGTGCTTCAGTTTGTGCCCATTGCCTCTGGTCCTGTCACTGGACATTAGTAAAAGAACCTGGATCCATCTTCTTTACGCCCTCCCTTCAGGTATTTGTGCATATGGAGAATTTTTCCCCTGAACCTTCTCTTCTCTGGGCTGAATAATTCCATCTCTCTCAGCCTTTCCTCACAGGAGAGATGCTCCAGTCAGCCTAGCAGCCCTTTGCTGGACTCTTTCCAGTACATCCATGCCTCTTCTGCTGGGGAGCCCAGAACTGGACACAGTACTCCAGATGTGGCCTCACCAGTGCTGAGGGGAAGGATCACCTCCATTGACCTGCTGGCAGTGCTCCTAATGCAGCCCAGGATACCATTAGCATTCTTTGTGGAAGGGGCATATTGTAGGCTCATGTACACTAGGATGTCCCCCAGGTACTTTTCTGCAAGTTGCTTCCCAGCTGGATGGGGCTGCAGCATATACTAGTGCCTGGGATAGTTCCTGCCCATGTGCAGGACTTTGTACTTGCCCTTGTTGAACTTCATGAGATTTGTTGGCCTACTTCTCCAGCCTGTTGGGGGCCCTCTGACTTATCAGCCAGTCCTCCCAGTTTGGTATCATCAGCAAACTTACAGAGGATGCACTCTGCCTCATCATCAAGATCATTCATGAAGACGTTAAACAGGACTGGAGCCAGTATTCACATTTGTTTTCCTCCCATCCTTGGGCACCTCTCCCAATCACCATGATCACTCAAAGATTATTGAGAGTGGCCATCAGTCAGCTCCCTCAGTACTCATGGGTGCAACTCACCAGAGCCCAAGGACTTACTTATGTACATCCAATTTCCTCAAAAGTTCCATGATCTGAACCTCTTCCACCAAGAGTAAGTCTGCCGTGATCCAGCCTTTCTCCCATTCCTTTCTCTGGGACCTGAGATGCCTGAAGGAAGTCTTTCTAGTAAAGACTGAGGCAAAGAAGGCACTAAGTACTTCAGACTTCTCCATGTCCTGTGTCACCAGGTCTCCTGCCTCATTTAGCAGTATGCCCATGTTTTTCATGGCCTTCCTTTGGCCATCCGTGTACTTACAGAAACCTTTCTTATTGCCTTTGCATCCCTCACTAGATTCAATTCAGGTTGGGTTTTGGCTTTCGTAACTGCCTCTGCGTGCTCAGAAAATGCTTCTATATTCTTCCCATGTTACCCACCCTTTGTATGCTTCCTTTCTGAGTCTGAGTTTTTCTAGAAGCTCCTTCTTCATCCACACAGGTCTCCTGGCAATTTTGGCTGACATCTTACTCACTGGTATGGAGCTTTCTTGAGCTTGGCAGAGGTGATCCTTGAATTTTAACCAGCTTTCTTGGGCCCGTCTTCTGTCTATAACCTTATCCCATGGGACTGATCCAAGCACCTATTTGAAGAGGCCAAAGTCTCCTCTCCTGAAGTTCAGGCTTGTGAGCTTGCTTTTCACTCTCCCTTCTGCCCTCAGGACCCTGAACTCTAAGATCTCATGGTCACTGCAGCCAAGGTTACTTTTTACCTTCACATCCCCAGTGAGTCCCTCCTTGTTGGTAAGTATGAGGTGTGGAAGAGCACTTCTCCTCATAACTTCTGTATAACTTGGGTCAGTAAGTTGTCACTGATGCACTTCAAGAACCTTCTGGATTTCTTATGCCATGCTGTGTTGTCCCTTCAGCTGATACTAGGGTGGTTGACCTTCCCAATGAGGACCAAGGCATGTGAAGATGAGACTACTTCTAGCTGCCTGTAGTAGGTCGCATCCCCTTCTTCTCCCTGGTCAGGTGGCCTGTAGCAGACAAACACTGCAATGTCAGGCACATAGGTCTGCTCTTTAATCCTTACCATAGGATCTCAGTTGGTTCACCATAGCTCTAAGCTCATCATATTTCATAGTATTACAGAATTTATCCAGAAGCAGAGAATTTGGTAAACACAAACAGAACTTATTCAGTTCAATAAATCTTTCACCCAAGTTTAGATTGATATTTGTTTATTTGTTTGTTTGAAATCTGTAGTTCCCGCACTTTTGTAGTGAACACTCAGTGATATATGGTTGTATTGTTATCATCTACTTCAGAGCTAATGATTTCATTAATCCAGGGAAAAATCTGGTCCTTCTAAAGAAAAAAAAAAAATAAAGAGTGGTAAACTTGCCGTTTAAAATTTAATATGAAAACTTTTTTTAATAAGTCCTTGATGTTCTTTTTGGGGACACCCTCAAAACACAGTGTGCAATTCAAGTTTAAGTGAGAAGAAAACAAAGTAACACAAACATCTGCAGGCTGAAATTTTTACTGAGCTGTTGCTTTGAGGTTATGGTTCAAAATTTGTCTCTTACCTATATCCCAATTCTCAACTATTTTGTGTTCTATGTAAGTTAAAAAAAATTGTGCAGTGAAAAACCTAAGAAAAAAGAAAAAACAAGTATTCTTGTATTCAATTATTTACTAGAGCAGGCAATAAAGTCACTGTAAATAATACTGAAACTTGGAGAAGAATTTGGCCAAATGTAATTTCTAAGTTACAGGATATTGAGGAATTTAAATTAAACCTTCAAAATCAATAGATAAACCATAGCAAGGAAATACATGACAGAAAATTAGAAATCACAAAGAAAGAAACAAAAAATATTAAAGGAAACAGCATACTAGCTAGCTAAATTTTTTTACAGGTTAAAACTTATTAGAGTAGATCAGAATACATTCTTTGGTGTGCCTAGAGGACACAAGCTGTATCGATGCCCAAGAGAAAGGCTTTTTGGGAAACAAATCTATCCTAATTTAAGGAAAATCTGGGGGAAAAAAGCTTTAATTCGTTGGTCAGTAATAAAGATTTTGCTAGGAGATGATGGAAGGAGAAGTGATTTGCAGCTACAGGGAAACCAAACCATTTTGTTGTACCATTTGTCCAAATAGGATACAATTTTCAAACTTGGCAGTAACAATTTTAAGTATTTATGTGCTTTATTTACGGTGTAAATATATGGTCTGATTTAAAAAAATGAGCAGATTCACTTGGAAGTATTGATTTTGTGTTTTCCAGTTTCTCTCTGCAACTACACTGTCTATACACACTTCTTTTTAAAATGAAAACGTACATTATTACTTAAGCAACTGTCTCAGGGATTTGGGACTTTAGAAAAAGTCTCATTAAGCCTTGTGGGACCTGCAATAGAAATATGATGCTAAGCTTAAGGGTGTACAGGAAAAGGCAGCATAAAACTTTGAATAATTCAGTCCTGAGTCCTAGTCTGAGAAGTCTTTATCATGACCTTATACACTAAAACTAAATTAACATCACAGGCTATGAATCAAACTATTCACAGATAGAATGCTATATATGAAACCTACGCAGTCTGTTGAGAATACATAAAATTAAAATATGTTTATATTAGGAACGCTGCAGTATCTTATAGACTAGGATATGAACCCCCAAGGAAACTAAAAGAAGAGGAAAAAAAAAAAAAGGAATAGTCTTGTAGTAAAATAAGCAAAGGACTCATTTCATAGATCCAAAGGTTTAATACTTCTTGATTTGTGAGGTGTTCAAATGTTAGATATTTTGGTTGGGCATAAATTTCCTGTCAGGATAAGATACTGGCAAACAACGTTCAGAAAACTGAAAATCTTGAAATAGCCACAGGAATAGTACAAAAATAATTCCAGATAATTAGCAAAGATGATGAGTGTCATTTTAAAAAAAAGGGAGCACATAAAAGAAGATAAACCAATATGAGTCTCATCTCAAAAATTTTTAATAGTATGAAAAAGCATAATCTGATAGCAAATTTATGTTGTGGGGTTATTGCTTCACAAATAAGTAAAATATCTTAAATTATGAGGCACATTGTAGAGGCACCTTAATTTGCATTAAAACAGGCAAGTGCAATACTAATAAGAGCAATGATGTTTGCTTAACTAAAATATTGTTTCCTGTTAACTCCTTACATTCTAGAAAGCAGGTGTTCCTAAACCAAGTCTTCCTGAATAAGAAATCCTTCTTCAAAATAGCTGCTAGGGCACTGAAGGATACAAAACATATTTTCCATGTCCATCTGTGTTTTCAGTGAGCTGAACTCAAAAGAATACCATAATACATTCTTAAATGGCATTCATTTAAAAGTGCCATCAAAACTGGGAGGACCTTTCTGCTAAGACAAAGGCAGAGCTGGTGTCTTAAAATCAACTTTTTTTGTGATAATGTAAATATCAAAGGATATTTGCAAAATATCCATTGTAAAGGAATAATTTATAATGAAATGAACACAATATAGGATCCATAGAAAAGATCATTAGAAATGAAATTATCAAATGTTTTTTGCTTGGTTTATAACTAGGTATTACATAGTTGTGCTTAGTAGTAGAAGGGTAGATTGACACAAGCCTACCTCATAACTGCATCTAGACAAAGCTCAGGATTAATATTGACACTGTTTCTCTCAAACTTTCAAAGCTATATAAACAATAGTAAGCTTGGAAGACTCCATTTTGTCACTTAACGTAAAGTTGTCCATACTTACAGACATAAGCCCACCCCAGAGGCTAGCCACTGAAGTAAAAAACATCAGATGTATGTAACATAGAATTGTTTAGAAATGAACCTGATAAAAAATATAGCATTTAGAAAGACTAGAGAAGTTTACAACTTCCTGTTGCAACAGGGGCCAGAGGTCAGTCAGCACAATCAGATTATTTATTTATAGCTATATCCAACTCAGCACAAATTACCTGACATTAGCTGTTTATTCAAAAAGAAAACACTTGCTGTGTTACAAGCAAGCTGTGCTAGCTAGCTCATAGGAGCATTACTCGCAGCCTGGGAATGAGAAAGAACTTTCAAAACTCTGGTTTTGTAAGTTATCTCACAGGTGAATGAGATATGAAGATTTCTTTTGGAAGATACCAGATACAGCTGTTAGGTTGTGACTGGTGACTTCACACTGTCCACTTCTGATGGTTAAAAGGCAGATGTCAGGCCCTGAGAACTATTTTGGTTACCTAAATCAAGGCAGCCTTCAGGTTTAAAATGCAAAGGTTGGACCTTGGTCTTTTGCACATGCCCAGTACAGCATCACAGCTGTTGCAATTCACAGCTAAAGCAACAAAATTCCATCTAAATTCCTGCTTAGTTTAGTCTAGAGTTATCTAATAAAACTCGGACAACACAGAGTTCAGGCCAAACCATGGAGGAAAGAAGCTATAGAAGAAGCCATTTTGTAATAACAAATAAAGCTCTCACCTCACACTAAGAAGTTGATTTCTATGTTCACCTGAAATAAGCCTAAACCATCCATTGCAGAGAAATCTCCTAATGTACAAAAGGAATGGGTCAGTCTCCAACTTTTTGTCTGAAACTGAGCCACTTTGCAGAAAGGCAGGTATAATCCTAGAGCTAAAAGACAACAAGCTAGAATGAGAGCTAGAGTAGCAGGTAAGTCCCCACTCAGTCACTTGATCACGTTCCCCTAGCGTGACGGGGAGAAAACCAGAAAGGCAAAAGTGAGAGAACTCATGAGTCAAAATACAGTTTAATAAGTGCAAGGGGGGTGGGGAACCACCTGATACAAAAGCAATCACTTACCATCAGCAGACTGATGCCCAGCCAGTCCGCAAGCAAGGGTTCCTTTGCAAAAACTCCCCACACCCAGTTTTATTGCTGAGCAAGACCTTACATGGGACGGAACATTTCTGTGGTCAGCTTGGGTCAGCTGCCCCAGCTGTGTCCCCTCCCAGGTTCTTGGTCACACGCAGACTACTCACTGTCGGGGCCACAGCGAGAAACAGAGAAGTCCTTGATGCTGTTTAAGCATTGTTCAGCAATAGCTAAAACATTGGTGTGTTACCAACACTGCTTTGGTCACAAATCCAAAACACAACATCTGTGGGCTGCTATGAAGAAAATTAACTCCATCCCAGTCAGATCCAATACACCTGCTCTCACCAAATGACCTTCTACAGACTCCTTGGAGGTCTCATCCAGGCCCTGCAGTCAACCATCCAGCACCATTTATCACCTTCTGTAATACACAGGCTGAGAACACGGATGGTGAAGTCTCCAGTTCTGCAAAGATATTCCTGTGGACAGGTTCTTTACTCAGGAACAGCTCTATGAACTTGGGAAAGAAAAGAATATTTCTTAATATTAGGGCTTTGATGCACTAAAAAAAAAAGTCTTTCTGAAATATAATGAGTATTAATATGAAAGTTCAGTATGGCAGGCTTAAAATTAATGAGTTTCAGCTCATTCTGGTGGCACACTCTACTCCTTAAAGTGATAAACAGTATATCTGGCAAGGCAAGAAAAACAGTTTAAAGGTCTCCTCTTGGTTTATGAATGTGGATTAAGGGTTTCCTAACATTTTCTCAAGAAGGTGGACAACAGCAGTATTCTGCATTGTATTTCTAACAATGCTGTCTTGCAGGCCACAAGAATGGGGTATATTTCAACGAAGGCACAACAGGTTGTTGTTCATTTCAAAGTACATTTTCACAAATATTGAAGATGCAAAGTGAAAAGCTGAGTTTGTTTTTTCTAAGCTAGCCTCCACCTTCTGAAGGAAAAGATATAGATTTACTTACTGCAAATCAGCATTTTTTAAAATTAACATTTAAAAAAAAATCTTTGATCATCTTTACACATGAAGGGAAATATACCTACATAATACAAACCTACCTAACAAACATGAATAGAGGTCTTCTAATGAATATGCCAAAGTCTTGATTCAATTCCTTTGTTAATGGGTTTTAAAAGACATGTAGGTAACAGAAAGGTTGCAACATTTTTCTAACACCTCACTTTATGTTCTATTCTAGAGATGAACATTTTCTCCTTACAGTATGTCTTAAGCCCTCTATTTTTTACCTTAACATAATCTTTATCTATAAAGTGTTTTGCAGTAATAACATCATAATGACTCTATAGTAAAGTTTAAATGTGCAATATAAATTATTTTGTTAGTCTTCTACCAAAAAATGTAATAAACTCATTGATTTTACAGTGAAAAATAATGCAAAGTTTCAGGGAACAGATTTTCTTTTATTTTAAGTTTATAACTTTCAAAACCCATTAATTCTTCTGGCATTTGCCAGACCCCAATACTAAAAGAAGATATGAAGTCTCTGATTTCCAGAAGATCAATTCAGTGGCAGGACAATTCCCTTCTTTTCACACTGCCAAAATGAGGATGGGAATGAATTGTCTAACACTTAATGCCATAATTACTGTATGCAACAACCTGCCATCTCTCTGAAAAAAAACCAACACACCATAAAGTGCTTACCTTAGCTAACTGCTTCTGGGAAGCTACTTCAGTAACAATGGTGGAATGGCCACATGAGAACTAGCATTCACGTAGGAGACTGCAAGCCTGTTCCACAGTCATTATGTATGCATCTCAGAGCCACAAGCAATTTCTGTCTGTCCATTCTTCTTTCCTTCTAAACAGAATTTGGAACTGTAATAATTGATCCTACGTTCCTCTTTAAGAAAGCAGTGTGTCATTCTTATACAGGCCACACCCCTGCTTTCTCTCCTGCCCTCCCCCCCCCCCCCAAAAAAGTCCCCCAACTAAAAACTGGAACCCCTCACAACAACAAAATCCATTACACAGCAGCTTTATGATAGTAAATAATTAGAAAAGCACAAATCTTCCTGGCAGAACATTGGGTAAAACTGAAATAATGAGAATATTTCACATTTTCTTCAACATCAGAATTTACTTAATAGTTGTTTAGTAGTAAAGTTTTGGATATGTGCTAGATGTTTATCTGAATTATTCAGTGTTATGAAACCTACTGCTAGGTGTTATGCATCATAGTGTATTCTTCCAGCCTCTTTCACAGCAGAACCTAGTCAAATCCCCCAAGTCTCATTTATCTCATTGGATGACAGGACAGTGACTTCCAGAAGACCTCACACACTTTACCACATGTTTGGGTTGATCTAATCTGAGTTAATTTAATCTGTACTGTCACAAGAAGTGGGCAGATCATGTAATTTCTTCATTTTCTTTCTCCAGTGAACAATACTTCTGGGGAAGGTGTTTGTAGAGGCGCATTATTCTTTCTTACTTCAAATACATGATTTACAGCAAAACACATTCCATGAGACGTAGTTGCTCCTGGGGGCCACAGGACTATAAAATAAAACCTCTTTGACCTGGCTTTTCAGTGGTACGGAGCACCTGTGACTCCCTTTGGGCTAATGTCAAGCTGTGCTAACACTCACTAATACTTTGGGGTGGGATATGCAAGAATACTATGTTTTCATGGGTGAGAATGTTGTTATTGTTTTTGATGATCATTCTTACCACAAGCTCTGGATTTTTTAAACCACCTGCCAGAAGAAAGAACAGATGATTCTCTGCAGCAGTGTCACATGGCCCAAGAGGAAACAGCCACACAAAAATAGGTTGGTCAATATTTTCTTGTTCTAAATACTATCACTCCTTATTCTAAATGACTGATTTAATGAATCTAAATACATATGGAAGAATTGTTCTGTTTCACTTCTTCTGACTTTCATTATCATCTTAGTCTTGCCAGATTTTTTAAAATTTGACCACTCATTTAAGCAACAGGCTTCGAAATATAGGCACTTGAATTTATTCTAATGAACCTGTATGTGATTTACCCACATACAGACATATACACAAGTGTGTTGGTGTGTGCTGGGAGAAGTTCCAAAAATAATTTTATGTTCTTCATCAAATATTTTCTATAAATCTTTTAAACTATTTTTAATATAACCAGACCATAAAAACCACCATAATACTATGAAGAATAATTATCCTTTCTTGAGCAATCATGTATGGCTCCATAGGAAGGCGCAAAGTCTCGTTAGCATTCATAATTACAATGGTACAATATGGAAAAAAAAATTAACCAATGACATTTTATACCTTGAAGAATTAGGATATAAAACCCTTTTACCCTTACTGAATGGAGCTGAAGTTACTCCTCTTAGTTGCCTACATTTACAAAGTTATTTGTCAACATAATACTTCACAATGGAGAGTTCAACAGATCAATTTCAACTTAACAGGGCATTATTATTTCTCCTCTGTTTTAAATATGTTGGCTTTTAATTTCATTTAGTGAATGGTATGAGTATTGGTTTTCTTGTATGTCTGTCAGGTCTTTTTACTTCTTTCTAGACTCAAAATTTTCTGTGTGTGACTCAGTGTTGTTATACTAGGACATTCTCTCATGCACATAGACTGTTATTTTTATTACCTGTTTTGGCCTTTTTGTTAGGCCTTTGGCCTATTATTTGTTTAGATTTTTTTAGATCATGGTAGAACTTCAAGTGACAATTTTAATCATCCTTAAATCGTCTGTCCAATTTTAAACTAGTCTTCAGAATGACCTCAGCAGTGAAGATGGAGGAGTCATCCTCTAGGGATGCCAAAGGCTGCTGTTAACAGAATAAACTACCTTCTGAAGGTGACATTCTGTTCCTTCACCAACATTGGAAGAACCTGAATGAGTCTTGGATCGGACACTCAGCTAACAGATTGTCCTGGTTTCAGCTGGGATAGAGTTAGTTAATTTTGTTCATAGTAGCTAACATAGTGCTGTGTTCTGGATTTAGTACCAGAAGAATGTTGATAACACACTGATGTTTTCAGCTGTTGCCAAGTAGCGCTCAGACTACTCAAGGACTTTTTGAGCTTCTCCTGCTCGGCCAGGTGCATACATAACAAGCTGGGAGTACAGCACAGCTAGCACAGCTAACCCAAACTGACCAAAGAGCTATTCCATACCATATAACGTCATGCTCGGGGGGGGGTTAGTTAGTTCGGTCGGTCGGTCGGTTGCGGAGAGACTGCTCGCTGCTCGGGGACTGCTCGCGGCTCAGGGACTGCTCGCAGCTTGGGACGGGCTGGGCATTGGTCGGTGAGTGGTGAGCAATTGCATTGTGCCTCATTAGTTTTGTATATTCTGTATATTCTGTTATCATTCTCATTATTACTATTATTATTATTTTCTCTTATTAAACTGTCTTTATCTCAGCCCTCGGCTCTAACCTTTTATTTTCTTTCTGATTCTCTCCCCCATCCCACTGAGGGAGGGGGGAGTGAGCGAGCGGCTGCGTGGTGCTGAGTTGTCAGCCGGGTTAAACCACGACACAGATGACTAAACCAGGATATGTCTCCTCTCCAATCTGTGACTAGAAAACAGTGAAACATTACTAGTAATTACTAGTAATATTTTGGTATTAGGATGTATCAAAGATATATAAGGACATTTATCTTTGTAATACTCTCTTCACCTCTTAATGTCACAATATTATCATAATCTCTCTCAAAGGGCTGAAATTAAAGAATCAACTTTCCTTTCCAGAGGTTACCTGAATTCATTTTCACCCATTTTTAGCCCAGAACCTCAGCTCAAGCAAAAAGAAGGCAAGTATGAACAACAGTGTAGTCAATGGCAAAAACTTGTGTTGTCAAAGGCATTATAGGACAAAATCTGGATGGACCTCTCATATCCACCTGGAAGTTAACACTAGAGGGTCCACCTAAGCAGGACTATAGAAATGTACTTGGAAGGAAAACTGAATAAAACAGACCCATCAGGAATTTTTGGAATGGTATTTAATTCTTGAAGACTACTGTATGTACTAATGACGATGATTATGGACATGTCAGATAGTTTATTTGCCCAGTTCCACATTCTGAAGAAGTGTGATCCTTGCTCTTGAAGTCCAAAGAATTACAAACACTGTCTCTGTATACTTCGTTCAATATTGTATAGTCTTGATACACTTAAAATACTGATTTTCTTCTTCTGCACAGCCATCTTCCAAGGTGATTCAGTCTGGATGGATGATTGCTTCTTCTCAACCGATATTTACTTCTTAGCCCCTTTTACTTTAAGTACAACAAAGTCTAAAGAGTTGGTTCCCCAAATAACAAAGCTGAATCTTTAGCCATAGAATAGCAATACCTCTTTGTCTACTTTTCAATATAAAAATTTTGTTTGTTACATGAAGCATAATACTCCTGAAAGATAAGCAGTACTGATTCTAGTTCTTTCTTTATCTCAATTTACTGTAAACTCTTAGGAATAACAAAAACTTCAGAAACAACTGTTGTGAGATATATTAGCCAAACATCTTCCTCGTTGTTAGTATCTGGTTTTTGCAGACTGTGAAGTGTAACTTTGAACCAGACCTAACATTGCTCTGCATTTTCAAAAGCTTTTAACTCCAGGTGGCTTTTGATTTGTGTAAGACTGCTGCACAAAGTTTTATTCCAGATCGCCCAAGCTTCTCAGAATTAACTCAGAGCTGGAATTCAGAGGAATAAGGTCTCTTTTACTCAACCTCTGAGTGAACAAGAAGGTCCAGGCAGTACATCCAGTTCCAATTACATGTGAAAGTATGCATGGTTATTTCATTTCTAACAGGCTTTTTAAAGTCAGCTATCAAGTACTGGGGGTAGGGGAGCTGTTTAGATTAGACGTATATAATTGAAAACCTTTTCTAAAGTCTCTGTCAAGCAAAACCACATAAATGAGATCTCCCAGAGTTTTGAGCAATTCTTCCCTTAAATACCTCTTCTATAGAATGTTCAACCCTGCTTTATTTTTTCTAGTTTTCCTTCCAAATTGCAATCCCTTCTTTTTATGGCCCACAACTTTCTTTAGAGAAAGGGCCTACAGTATTACACCCATTCGTCTGACTCCTGTTTCTTCTGAAGTTTCGAATGAGCTCAAATTCCCTGGGTTTTCTCTTCAGAAAGTTTTTTTGTGTTCCTGATCAGTTTCAAAACTGAATTCAGTTCTGCCTTTTTCCAATCTCTGTATTTTTCATGGTGTTTTCTTCATAAGAATTAGTCACACACAAACCTCATTTCTTTTTGTGCATATAAACATGATAGAAGTTTGTTCCACTAGTTGGATCTTCAGCTTTGATCATCCTATCATTTACCTGGTTAGCAAGATTAAACTCTTAAGGGACAATTTTCAAGCAGCAAACCGGAATTATGGGACATGAACAGCCATTTTAATGTTTTGAAAATACTTCAATTAGTTATATTAATTTATTAAGAAATTAGTTTGGTTTCCAAGTCAGAACTCTGTCTACTTGAACATTTTCTTATATGTAAGGAAGTGCTAGGCATTCAGCTAAAAACAAAGGTAAAATCACAGATAGTGGAGTTAGCAAATGTCTTGGACTGTTGTCGTATTCACTGCAGAATCAGCTGCAAGCAGGATTCAGCTGTAAAGAGAGCAAGCAAGAAGCACTGTGTAATTGCCGCTCATCTGGTTCAGTGCAAAGTTGGCCATATTACATTAAACAGCTGATCAGTTGCTATAGCAGATTTGTTCCAAAGTGGCTAAAGTGTGGTACATGGGTCATGCTAAAATCCAGTTGATACAGGGAAACCAGGAGCTATGAGACAAGAATAACTTGAAACGGCACAACCATTTAGAGAACTAAATAGAAGTCAGCAGAGATATTCACCCAAAGAACAAATAAAAAAAGAGTAAATATTTTTAAAGAACAATACTACATCTAATATGACAGACTAATTATTTGCTAATTGAAAAGCTGTGTGGGTATCTATTTACTAACAAGAGCAGGAACCATGACATACTTGTAGTACCTCCTATCTGATTAAAACTGCTTTTTTAACAAGCGGAGTACTGTTATATTAAGCCAATGTACACAACACTGGAAGCTTATCCTTTAGCAACAGAACCTTATTAGCCTGTAACATTACTATAAATACCAGAAATTCAAACTGAAAATCACTTGGAACCCTGAAAGCCACAGCTAAATAGTAAAAGTTCAGATGCAGTATTTAAACTTTGAGTGGTGATAATACAGTGGATTCAATTTATGCTTTCCAATATTTATTCTTCAATTTGGGTAAATATGTCTCTAATAAAAAATGCATGTGTAAATAAAGAGTTCAATTTCAAATTTTTCTGCTTGCTTGACTTTGAAAATATCCCTATGATCATATATTCAAAAATTTCTGCTTGACTGATCTGAGAGCCTGGGACTTCTGAAACGTTTTAAGGAAGTATTTTTAGCACAATGGAAAAAAAAATGACAAAGTTAATCAGTATCCCTAAAACTATTAGTGCCTTAAAAAAAAGTCTATAATTCAACTTCAAGGAATCCTGCTCTCAGTATCTGGCCTGTGATACAGAGCCCTAACAATTGCAGTAGTTCATGTAGGGATGTGTGGAAGAAAAGTGTCTGCTCCTTTAAGGATATGTGGTCAAGGACCTTTTCAATTAAAAAAGGGATGTTAAGAAAAGGAGACAGCCATAAATAAGACCACAAGAACAAACCTGTCAGACAAGTGGTAAGGGAGGCACTGATGAGAACAAATCTGGTCAGCCATACTAATTAGTAAGGATATGTGGAGCGTGGGAGTATTTATTTTTAAGACTAAGGACCTTGCCAAATTGAGATGGTAAGGGAAGAGAGGGAGAGAAAGGCTCAGAAACATAAAACCTGACCAATTAGTGTTAATTAAAATAACCAGAAATAAACCTGGCTGGTTGCAGTAATTGATAGGCTATCAAGAAACTGCAGGCAAACAGGACTTTGTGACTCATAAGGATGCAGACCTGAGGATCCAGGGTGTTG
This sequence comes from Egretta garzetta, assembly GCF_000687185.1. Taxonomy (NCBI): domain Eukaryota; kingdom Metazoa; phylum Chordata; class Aves; order Pelecaniformes; family Ardeidae; genus Egretta; species Egretta garzetta. The sequence continues at coordinate 1,338,692 of NW_009258669.1, forward strand.
GAGGGGAGTCCAAGGGACTGTGCAAACTGATGGGGCAACGTGCAGGGGAGGATAAAAGGAGAAACAGGCAGAAAAGGGGCCAGCTGCATGTAAACCATGGCTGGTCAGTACTCCTGCCTGGCTGAGTCTTGAGCCTGATAACCACAGTCTGTGCTAACTCCCCGTTAAATCTTTTCTTACCTACCTGTCTGTGTAATCTCACTCTCTATCCCCTGTGTGTGAGTGCTGCAGGGACTCAGTGCCAGCTTCTGGGGGGCTGGTGTGCAGAAGAGTGGGGGAGCAAGTAGGGGTCTTTAACCTCCATCCATGGGGTGGGAACGGTGTGTGTTCCCAAAACCAGCTGCTGGGAGTCACCAGCATTAGTGAGGCGAGTGAGGGGCTCAGCATTGGCAGCTGGAGCAGGACTGCAGACCACAGCCCGTGTGCCTGGTGCCAGCTGCTGGGGGGCCAGTGTCTGTACCCTCTCCAAACCCGATGTGCATGCCATGGGGCAGGCAGAGGACCCGGCCCTGGGGCAGGGGTGCCAGGAAGGCAAAGGGGCTGTGCTGGTACTTGGGAGATCCAAGAGTGTGCATGTGCTTGTGAACCTGGAGAGCGCCCCGTGTGTGCTGCACTAGCGACCTTCTGCCTCCGCCAGCCCGGGAGGAGGAGGGTGCCGGGCTGTCCGCCCTTGTGTTTGTGTGAGCCCTCTACGGGGCTGTGGTCAGAGGCTGCGCCTCCTCTGTGGCAGCGCGCGTGACCAGCCAAGCAGGAGCAACTCCTAGGACAAAGCAACTGGTGGTGAAGGCCGCTCTCAGCTAACGTACCTTAACAGTTCATGTAGTGTTTTATTAGTGATAGTCAGCTCCCAGCTGTCTTTTTTTTTTTAATATTCATTTTCAGCCTTTTGTCTGGCAGCAATTTTTTCTTTCAAACTAGCATTTCGTCTTGTGAGATAATACACTTGGCAGAGTCCTCATAGGCTAACACTTCAAATTATGATTCCAGGATCCCTGTATTGGATCATCTCCAACTACTGTTTGCAGTATGAAATAAAAACTGCATTCTGCATAATTTTTGGTTCCTATTTTCTTATTCTTGTAGCTGGAAGAGCTCTATTATTCAGCAAATCAGCTCTGTGTGTATTAGAATGCTGCACCCACATACAATTTATGAATTCATAATACCTGGATCTGAAATGGCACTTAAATGCAATGCTTACTTTTCAGTCCATGATTGGACATGAGAAACTTGTAAATGGGATAAACAGTTGTTAAATTCCAGTGAACTGGAATGAGGAGATATGACCTCTTGCCCCTGCAGCAGACTCCTCATGTCATTCAGGACAATCTTTTATTTCAACTGAAAAGAAGGGAGCTATTGCCTCTGCTTGCACCTTCTGCTTGTTTACTCTATTGACAATGTCACACGTGTTTTGTATTAGGAACTGCTTTTTCCAGTCTTTATCTAGCACAGAGAGACAGATAGAAAATTATAGCATTTTTTAAGTATGTTGTCATAGGACAGTTTCAATCAATAGAGTATCAGCTGTTGAAAAGTCCAGCTGGCAGGTACATTGCTTGTAACCTTTCACATTTCCCTTCCATTGATGTGTTCATATTCAACTGTGCTGTGTGTTTCCGCGGTTTTTGGTGTATTTATAACATCTAGTGATGTGTTAAATTCAAAATCAATTATCAAAGATTAACTATAAAATAAAAAACAATGAAGAAAACTGCCCAGAAATTATTGAACAAATAACAAAACACATGCTCATACAGCTGTAATGGGCAAAAGGCAGTTTACAGAATTACGAGGAATCAATGGAATTTATCACTTAACAATTTGCTAATCACCAATTCTGCCACTGAAAGAAAAAAACAAACAAGCCCATTGGGAAAATAGCCTTTGCCTCTGCGAAAGCTCTCCTTATCCCCTTCCTCATCCCCAGTCTGTTGCTGCAAGCTACCTGGTCCCTTAGGGGCAGCAATTGGGACTGAGTCTCAGGTATGGCAGAAATACTTTAACATGTCTTGAATGGTGCTAAAATCATTCTAACTAATAAAACCATCCATAAATAAAGCTGGTTTCGAATGCTTGTGCGTGATGATGGCTGAGCACTTTGGTTTAGTACATCAGAAGCGTGATCCTCAGCAGAACTCCAGCTTCTGTCATATATCAGTTTTTATCCACTGCACTGAATTCCCAGGTGAGTTTAAGACAAGAGGAGATGCTGGCCCATGGATCAGTGAAGCAGTCTACTAAGGGCATGTACACATCAGTGAGTTGAAGAGGTTTGAGGTATTAAGTACAATAAACAGATAGATAATCTGAAATGTACAGCACAACAGAGGAACAAAAAGTCACAAGAACGCTAAGGAAGGACTACAAAATTATAATGTAACTCAAAGTTTGCTTTCACTGATCCTGAGAGCAAAGAAAGAATTATATGTTTGTAAATGCCCAGAGACAGTACTGCTGAGAAATGTCCGTCTGTTTTTAGATATTCACTAAAAATACTTAGGTTTTAGCAGTGATGTGTATTTAGTCTAAACCTGTATTAGACTTGCAAGCAGAGAGCCACAGTAATCAAATTAAACCAAATAATGGAAAGAATGAGAATGAACATGGATTTGGAAGACAGGATGAGAAGTGAAAGGCCTTGTAAATACCATGGTTAACCCTGGGGCTTATGTGTGTGGCCAGTGTGTGTTCAGAGCAATAGGAATAGAGGTGTGAGTAAGGGTGCTTTTCTTGCTTAATGGAAAGAACTTACTAATGGTATTTCAGAGAACTGAGTGGAGTTTTAACCAAAATAATTGCCGTTAATATCTGTGCAGAATAAATGACTGCATGAACTTTGTAAATGCTCTCTTTAGAGGTATTCAATATTTGAAAGATTGAGGAAAATGAAGGAAAATTACTATGCAATTACCATTAATGCACGAAAAGATCATGTAATTGATGATATCACAAAATGTTGCCCAATGTACATAACTGAGTATTATTTTGAAAAATCCCGACAGAAAATAAGTTAGCTGAATATTCTGATTGCCTTTCAATTAGGAGGGCTGGGAAGACAATCTGTCTAGTCTTAAGATGAAAACTGAGATATTGATTGAGATTACATTGCCTATGATATGTACAGACTAAACTGATAATTTCTGAAAACTCTTTTTGCTTATGTCCTGAAAGTTTTATTTAAAAAAAAAGAAAATAAAAATAAATACTTCCTCTGGAATACCATATATAGAATCATAGAATCATAGAATCATAGAATCATAGAATCATAGAATCATAGAATCATAGAATGTTTTGGGTTGGAAGGGACCCCTAGAGGTCATCTAGTCCAACCCCCCTGCAGGAGCAGGGACACCGCTAACTAGATCAGGTTGCTCAGAGCCCCGTCCAACCTGGTCTTGAATGTTTCC
>NW_009258669.1:1344604-1355971 GCF_000687185.1 Egretta garzetta
TGGCTATTCTTCAGGGTCAGCTCTTCGCACTGAAATGATTTCTTGATGTAAAGGGCAACGCCCCCGCCCCTCCTTCCTCGCCTGTCCCTTCTGAACAGCCTGTAGCCATCAATAGCTACATTCCAGTCATGGGATTCGTCCCACCAAGTTATATATATATCAAAGGTGTTTTTGAATACCTCAGTTACATTTGGTTTTGTTATAGTGCTGTGCAGCAATGTCACCAAGAACTCAGATAACTTCTTAATATCAAGAAAATCAGTTTGAAGACCAAACAGTTTGAAGTAGAAAACATCAAGTTCTGATTAGTCATCCAAGTATTCTGACTGTAAATGTTATAATTTTTACATAATGAATTTTACTGTTATAGGACTGTAGCTGTCAGCAATGCCAGATAAGTCAAGTTACAGATGGGCATGTCCAAGCTGCTCTCCTTAGCAAAACACACAACTAATATTGCCTTCGATAATTTTACAATGTGATGTGTAAAGAATAAATAAATAAAGCATATTTATTTCTCCTCTACTAGTGCTAATCTACATAAATCCATGCAAAATATTCATGAATACAGAACATGTTGCAGCATTTTAAAAATAGTCATTAAAATAAATGCAAGAAAATGCTGTAAATCATGGTTCCTCTATGAAAGCAAGGCTCTATCACATCCAAACTGAGCCATAAAATGGTACTATCAGTAAAAGTGATGTGTTTACCCAAAGTACGCTTTTAAAATTTAGCGCAGAGATAAAATGTATTTGCTGGGAAACCTGTATGAAGTACACTAAGTTTAACATCTGCCTGCTAGATAGCAGCAAAGAAAATAGATGTGTCTACAGGTTTGGCTTCTCACACACAGCAAGGTGAATTGAGCAATACAGTATTTCTAAGTGGGTCAGACTTTTTTTACTTTAGGCTTAATATATTCATAGTGTAAATGAAATGTAACATTATTTCCTTTATGTCAGTATATTTACATTAAATTATATTGATACTATTTAGTAGCATAGAAATATATGCTATTATGCAAGCAATAACTGATTATCAAGTAAAACCAGAGGAAATTAAAAAGGAAAGTTAGGCTCATACATCTATTCAGTTGTGAGTAGATTATACACAGACAGACAAATAATAGATAAGATGTAGATTAAATTATTTTTTTTAATCTGTATTACTGGTTAGCTTTTTGTTTATTATTTCCATGCTTTATCTGCATTGATGCTTTTACACAAAGGTACATCAGAGATATTGTTTTTGTGCAAGGTCACTTCTAAAAAAGATGTGGTGAGCACAGAATAGCCCAGCAGTTCTGTTGCACTTTTTGCATGTGATGCTTACTGGAAAAAGCAACAAGATAACATAATGCATGAGATTGGCAAATGGAAAAGAACTAAAATATACGCTTTCTTCTTTCTTTAAAACAATTTGCAAAAAGAAAAAAACCAAAACCTACATCCTTTCAAACTTGTTAAAAACACTTGAAAGGCTTCTCCTGTGTATCAGATACCAAAGGTATTCTGGCTAACCCAGTACCAAAGCCCTAGGGATTATTCAGGGTTGTTGGAAGGGGAATGAATGTCAAAATAACTATGGCACTTGGAAAGGCAAAATGGTTTTCTCATTTTGGAGTGACTGATCTTTGAGAGAATCAACAGTTGTTTAGATCTGATGTTCCAATTCTAGAAGTGCTGACCACCTTTCCAAATAATTTTTCCATTATCAAAGATAGCCTGCAGAAGCACCCAGACATTTTCAGTACCAAAACACTGTGGAAGAGATCTAATGTTGCCAGAGGATATTGAGAGGGTGATGTCTTTTTTTTACCATTTTGGGTTTCTGTGTAGTAACAAAATTTTGCATCTTTTCCCTAGCCTATTCGAAGGGAAGATGACTCATATTTCTTTGAGACAAACTAGGGACATATTTCAGAGCTTAGTACAAGGGCCTTTCACATTTTATTTTGGTTAAAGAATTGTTTGGCTTTTTTCTCCAGATAAGTGTAACTTTTGAATAGTACTCATTCATTCTTTACAGGGCACAAGAAGATGCTAGGGGTTAGACAGAAATAAGTCAAAGACTCATGGCATTGTACAGGCTTAGGTTAAACAGGAGGGCATATACAGTATGATCCTCAAGTAAAACAGCCTCTTCAGGACTTGGGGAGAGTAGTTCACTCACTTGTCCTTTTCTTCAAGTTGATGGATTATTCTCAAGCCTGTGAATTCCTGTGTCATAAAAGCAAAATACTATCAGGTATCTGCTCCCCAAGACTTCCTAAAAAACAGGGGAAAGGTTTATGTGACCTCCATTCCCACCATAACAGCTGTGACTAGAACATCTATCAGTTTTCACTCATGTAAAATTTCATAGAAACGCAAAAAACAATGATCTTGATTCTAAAAATCCTGTTTCAAAAAATCTTTCAATGGCTGGTTGTCAGATTTCAATAAACATAAGCTTTGGAATTAGTAATGTAGTTAAATAACTATGGGACTGAAAACAAAACTATCCCCCTGCCAACCCAGTCCTCCTACTGTTTATAGCCTCTACCTTCTTCAGCTTTGTCTGCCATTAAATTGTAACCTTTTTGCAGCAATGTGAATATCTTTATAGGTATTTATCTAGTGCCAAAAGTAATAAGGTACCAATTTTAAATTAATCTCCAGGAAAAATCAGCCACTTCCTGGGACATCAAACACAAAGTTGCTCTGTAGCATTACTGAAACAGAGTACACAAGGAATTCAGCATGACATTTGTGTCTCACGGATTTCATGTACCAGCATCTCATTGCAGGCAAAACTTAAATTCTCCATGGCTATGAACTATGAAGCACATTGATAAACAGAAATAAAGACTTTGCTTAGAGATACGTGTAGAGTCTTATTCTCCAGCAATGAGAAAAATCAGATGCTCCCACCAGCTAACCGTTAAGTAGATAATGTACTGATCATAGAATTAATTTCATTACTTTCTGCTTATTTCCAGTAGGACTCTTCTAACAGTATCTCTGGTTCAGGATGTCAGATCACATTTAGAAGCAAACTGAACACAGCAGAAACAAACTTTGTTCATCTCAAATGTTGCAGAGGTAACTAGTAACAAAACCTTTGCCTATCTTCTCCACTATACAGTCAGAACAAATAGCTTTGGGGAGATGGGAGAGAAGAAGGAAAAAGGGAACAACATACAGGTAGTTAATCTGTCATCAAAAGAGGACTAACGCTGAAGCAACTTCTATAAAAAAAGTGATTGAGAGTCAGGCACCTGCCCCTGTGTCTCACAAAGTCAATTTTTTAGCATTGACTATAAGGGACATCCTTTTTCATTGCAGGAAATTTGAAGCACATATTCACTTTTTCAGTTCGTTAAGCACCCAGTTGATGCTATTTAAAATACTGATTGTGTATGTGCACATAAACAAGACCACTTTCTCCAGTACTCATGAGAAGAACAAGTGTGTTTCCGACTACATGATAGCTTGAGGAAAAAGTATTCCATCTCAGTGTGCTTGTAAACCTGACTCATTCTGCCTGATTCTAATGGTCTGAAAAGAAGCTTGCAACCAGAGTTTGCAGGAGGGGAGCTTACAATGACGAACACATCGGTACAAAAACCTAAGATGAATGTTCTGAAAACATGGAGTTCTTAACCACATGGAGCCCTGATTGTTTTCACGGTGTCAATAATACTCTTGCTTTATATAAAAAATTCCTACCAGAAATCAATAACTATGAACATGTTATGTTAACCTTCCAGTCACACCTTTATGGCAAATCTGAACCTTATTGTTAAAGGTAAAAATTCTGGCCATGAACCATAAATATGCCTTTAGAATAAACAGTAAATACAAGCTTAATGAGTTTGGACTGTGTTAAGATCAGTCAACTTTGGAGGGCAAAAGAGGGATTAAAAATATATAAAAGATATGCTGCTGAGTTTGTTTCCATTAAGAAGGATTTTTTAAAATCTGTGTCTACTTCATCATCCCACATTAATGTAATAGTAGTATTACCTGGTCCTGGTGCTTAAAATAGCTCCATTATATTTAGAGTATTATCCACATATGATTACTTTAGATTCCCTGTAAGAAGATTAGAGCTGAATACTACTGACTTTAACTAGCAAAACTACTGAATATACATAATGCAGCTTTTGGCTGTAGCTAAAACTGGAAAAACTATGCCTAAACAAAAAAAGATTCTGATTCACCAAACTATTTTGCTGGTCAAAGATTTTTGGCATTGTAGCCTAAAGGATCTGCACTCAAAGATGAATAAGTCAATGAAATAATCCTCCAAGAGAAGATGTGAAATTTTATTAAGACATCCTAATACTTTTCTTTTATACTGCTGTGCCAAATTGGGTGTCTATAAAATGTCAGAGGAACTGAAAATTGTAAGACTAATAAGATGTTTGGACTGCAATTTTTTCTGATGTTATAAGGCATATCACAATGAACTAAAAAAGCTGGGCAGAAAGAGCCAGAGTTGTCCAAGCAAGAAAGAGCAGACTAGTTAAAGAACACAATAGAAGCGTAAGTAGAACAGCAATTCAGAGATATCAAACACGCATTTCAAAGAGATTTTGTGCTGCCTTTTGTATCTGGACAAGCCTAGCAATGCTTCGCTCTCATCTTCGCTGTGCATAGAACCAATATACAATGATAGTAACACAGGGAATAACAGAAGGAAAAGAAAATAAGATTTGAGCTTCCTCTCATTCATTTCTATTCATTTGTTACCCAAAAAGGAGGTTACAACTAGAAACAAAGCAACCAATTTTACAAAGTAACTGAGACAGTGAATTAACACTGAAATTGTCCGTTTAGCATCAATGATTGGTAGATGCCAAAATAAGAAAAGCTCCTGAGTTTTGCAGAGCTACATTTTTGGTTGATTTTAATAATGGCAGTTTTTAATAGTGCTCTTTGGTTTATTTCCATTCCGTTTCTTTGTTTCTAATTTTATTACCAAATACTTAACCTAAATTTTATCAATGTCATATGCTGATCTCCCCCAGTAACACACTGATCTTTAAAGGTATGCCTGTACTGATGCCTGTACATCTAAATAGAATAAAGCCAGGGAGACACCTCTAATATTACAGCACTGATCCTCCATATTGCATTCCATGTTTCCTCACACTGTTTTTGTCTCTGACTGGTAGTATTCACTGGGGCAACATCCAGACATGGTTCAGAGAACATGGGGACTGTTTATAGGGGGAGTATGAACCTGACTGCACCATTGCTAACACTACCTCCGACACTACAGCAAGCTTTTGAATCCTCAGACTCTATAGTGCACTTTCCTGTCATATCAAGACTAGAAAATCCCTAGAAACTCAAAAACCTCTTATTTCAGAACGTGTAAACCTCATTGCAATGAGCTCAATTAGAACATATTTTAGATATTCTGAACCTGAAAAACATGCACACACATTTATGCCTTCAGAGCACTGACACTATATGGGGTCCAGAGGAGGCCACAAGCTAAGTGCTAGGTGGCATAGATGCATCTTCAACATTAGAAGAATATCAGCATAGACCCAGCCCAAGAGATGTGGCTAACAGTGCGCACTCCTTTTTCTCATGAGTGAATGAAGAAACTGCAAGTTTTTGAGAGCCCCACATTCATGATGTGTATTAGTTTTCTCTGACAAGCTCTAAGTGCCATTCTGGACACCGGAGAAACCAAATTCTTGAGTCAGTGGAGACCAGACTCCTTTACTGGAGGCACATTAGTGTCCCAAAGTGCCAGCAGCAGATGGTGACAGCAATACAGGAAGACGATATGATTACACACGAAGGCCCAGACCTACCTAGATGAATGTTCAAAGAAGGTGTCTAAATGGTCATTTAACAGTATATAAAGATACAACAGGAAAAAGTTGGAATAATTAAACAATGTAGATAGTAATCCTGAAGACCATGGTAGCCCTGATGGTAAAACTAATTGTTTATTTCTTGAAAACTATCTAGGTACTCTTCTACTCAAATAAGAAACCACCTATAAATCAAAAGGTGTTGGTGTGGAACATTTTTAGAAGAATAAGGATCAAAAGGACTGTGCTTCTTCACTGATTACCTAATTCAGATACTGATCTAAAAGTACTGTAGATGAGATGAAAATTGGGGACTCAAAGCTCTCTGCAAAATGCTAAATTCAAAAGAAACCTGTGTTCATAATTAGGGGCAAGAACAGCAGGTAACAACCTTAGATGTCTCAATGGTAGAAACGTCTGTCATGTATACAACAGAGATAACTGTGTAGCATCTAATTTGCAATAGTCTACTTGCATTCATCTTTTTTCAAACAGTAGAAAAATATCCTGTCAGAAATGCCAGTGCAGTTTGTCATTTGGTGGTTTTGATTATACAGGAATACTATTCTCATGTCTAAAATTTGCCATGAAACAGCTAAAACATTAGAACAAAAATAAAAGGGATCTGTTATAGATTGAAATTAAATTTAAATATTTCTGAACTCAAATCTTGTGGCCAGAGTTAGTAGTAACTCCCCTTTTTACATTTATCTCGATACTAGTGCTCTGATGGTGTGAGAGAAGCAACATCTTAGATAACATATTGACCGGCTGGTTTAAAATATTATATGATAGAAATGGGCTTCTTCAACCCAATAAATTGTTGTCCATAGCAAGCTCTTAGGATGTACATCAAATCAAGCTGACATTACTGAATCTAGGAAAACAGTCTTCAGTCAATCAAAGATGTTTCTGGAAAGATTCTAGCAAATCCTCAGATAATGTTTCTATCAGCTGACTATCTCATTTATATAAGGCTGGGGGCAGATACAACTGCTGACATGAACAGTCAAGTTCAAGATCCTGTTTTGTCCAATCCACATAATAAAGCAGATGCCAGAACATAGAAATTTGCTCTTAGCTAGCTCATTTGCCTAACAGATCTCTTTTAACAGTAAAGTAAACAATAAAAAAAATTCATAATTTAGAATTATGCTTTCAAACAGGAAAAAATAATGCTAGTCCAAAGTAAATTACAATTGTAATTAAGCAAGGATTCCAAATTACATGCATTTTCTCAATTTATAGACACTTGTAACACCAAAATGTGCAGAGATTACTGGAGAAGGAGCCTAAGTTCCAACTGCTGCATTATAACCTGTCCTTTAGACTAAATTTTGTATCAGTCTCTGGGATGTAAAATATTAATGAGCTGCTTGACTCTAAATCACCAGTGTTCTGAAACGTCTCTAAAAATACAAATTAATTTCATAAATTAATGTGATGTTTTCTCACATTACTCATTATATTTTGATACAACCAACATAGATTTCAATTTCATAGTAACAGTCATTGAAACATCACAAAAGAATGTTCTTATTTGAAAATTTGCAAATTGGCAAAGGAAGAGTGATGATATATTGATATATTTTGGTGTGATAATTATCATCTAGATGTTGTTTTCTAGCCTTTTCAATGGTTACATGTAATAAAAGGAATATAAATATAGTTTCAACCAGTTTAGGAGAGTACCACATAAAGGCCATTGGAAGGCTTAACTTATACATAACGTATATAAACACATTACTTTGTGTCATGAAACATCAAAACCTACAAAAGTTAAATATTGAATCTTGATTACTCATGTTCCTTATTTTTTCTTCAATAAAATTGATAAACTGATTTACTTGTTATTAGAAAAACTCCGTATAATCACTTCAAACTATCAGGGTTTACAAACAAAATAAATTCCAGAGGTCTCCTTTCTCCTGAGCTGGATAATGTATTGAGAAATTTTACATGTAAGCTTTAAAGGAAAAATTACTGTAATGTTGAGAAAAATAATGGGATTGAAAGGCAAATCTTAAGAAGATATTTGTAAATTTGTGAGAGATACAATGACTGGGGAATGTCATTGGTTATGAAGAAGAATACATGATATTGAAAGATGCTCTTAGCTTTTGACTATTATTTTTAGATTTAATTTGCAATAAAGGCTTTTATTGTTCTTATTTCTTCCCATAGAGATTTTACAGAGAAAAAGTGCTACATCACAAGATTATACCCAGTTATATGGTAACTAAAAAATCAAGTCTGATCACTGAAGCTGTATGAATATAAAATATCAAAGTAGCATGTGAAGTTGTTTCCTCTTTTGTTGTACAAGCAGAACAACACTGTAAAATATGGTCATTGGTTCCAGGAATCATAATTATTAGGATGTTGAAAACTCAGATCCTCCTTCTTTTTTTTAAAGGGGTCCAACACTGCATATATTTTTTTTCTTTCCTTTTTTTTCCTTTCTCTTTCTTTTTATCTCTCGTTTATCTTTTTTCTCTGGCCATAATGGCAATGTCTCCAGTTTACTGTAAGCAGCAATTTCATACTTGAAATATATGCAGAGTGTTAGCTGAATTTATGTTGCATATTTTTGATTTTCTGAAGCTTCCTTTCCGTTGCTGGATCAATCTACATCATCTGGTAAAATAGCCCTAGAAGTTAGAGCCACTAAGAACAAAGGTGGGTTTTTTCCTAGCTCTGTAACTCTTTAACTCTGTAACGAGTTTCAGCTCCAACAAGTTATTTAATCTGCAGATAAACAGGTTTACTCATCTGTAAAATAAGGAATTAAGAGTTTGGAAGCTGATTTGAGCTCTCAGATAAAAATCTATTCATGAAAACATTTAGTTGTTTCTTAGTTTGACTATTCGTTCCACACTGTTTTCTTCGGCAATCATGTCTGAATTCCTAAAAAACACAACAGGAATTCTGCAGTTGAGTTATCCTGATTCTTTCATTGCTGCTACTCAAGAGATGAAGCTGAGCTTTCTTGGAGGACAATAAGACAAGGAAGAAAAAATCAGAGCTAAAATTCAAAGTACAGAGACACAAACTCCATGGAAATACAACCCTCCAAAAACCATGACAAAGAAGTCATATGTATGAATCATATCTTCTACCAGCTGAAGACTCTTGTGAAGGTTTAAATTGCCTTGCCTGATTTTAACTACCATAGTACATATTGGGCCCTCTAGTGAACATGTAATTATAGCTCTCTGTTACATGCCTTTTAAACTATAAACCAAAATGATTGCCAATACCTAGCAGCGCTAACATTCAGTCTGCTTCATTGTACTCATAATGAGAGTTCAAATTAAAAACGAAGCCTCTGAGAAACTCAGTGTTTAGACAGTACAGGGGCAGGTCTTACTGTTTATGTAGTCCCTTTGCTAAAACTGACAGAGAGAAAATAACTTCTGATATGTCTGTCATTGTAATACATTGTGCTGCTTCTTCAGCAGAAGGGATTCAAAGAAAAGCTCCAAATGAGATTATCTTTAACTACTTCATTCTGTCTATACAGATAGGAGATATAAACATTAAAATATAAGGCATTAAATGCTGTCTCTTTTACCTGTGAAATGCACTTTCCTTATGTTTTTCTTATTATTCCAAGCTTTATCAACTTGTGCATGGTGCATCTGTGTATTAATGAATTTGTAGAGACACTTTTTAGGACTGAGGAGAGAATTGATTATATGATTGTAAAGATGGCTGGAAAGGGAGGCTGAATCAAGGACCATGAGGGAACAAACTGAACTCAAGAAATACTCTGGACTGTAAAATGTAAGAAAGGAGGACTGTGTTGTGAATTGAATTAAGTCCAGTGCCAAACTAGTCAGTGTGAAATGCTTGGTTTCTTCTGCCTTTTATTTTAGACTTATTTGAAGAGTCTCTTCATTAAGCACTCTCATTATAAATGATTCTGTTATGTTAAGACTGATGCCCTAGTGCTTTTTTTTGCCTGTTTTTTTTTGTTTGTTTGTTTGTTTGTTTGTTTTTAACAGAATTGACTCTTCTATTCCCACTTTTTAAAATGCATATGAATAGTCCTAGTTGGGTTTCAAAGTTGGAGGTAGAAATCATGGTCTAAGTTTAGGATGATTACTAACTTAGTTTAATAATAATGGAAACACGTTTTTCCTAACAGAGAAAATGGTAAGTAAATTGATGAATTAGAGGTTTTAAAGAAATAAGATAACCATGGAAACAGCATATGCTAGAAATCAGGCTTGGCATGTTTTACAATAGGAGGGAACACTGTAAGCAGAAGCAAGAGAAGAAATAAACAAGTTTCTCATTGTTAGAAATGTTCTGAAAATCAAATGCAGCTTGGAGAACTCATAGAAATGTGGAGAAGGTAAAAACTACCTAGACTCAAGGCAGTATGAATGGACTGCTGGGAAAACAAGGGACTCAGTAGACAAACTAATAAGCAAAGCAGGAGGAAATGAAAGCTGAACTATGATGGCTTTACTGATTCATAGAATTCATGGCTAACGATCAAGTTCCATAGCATTCCTGGGGAAAATAAAGTCAGGCACTGTGATAGTCACTCACAGACCATTAAAAAAAAAAAAAAAAAAAAAAAAAAGTAAATGTATGCTCTGACATTCCTGTGGGAATTGTCAAAAGCACAGAATGTTTATATTTAATTTTATTTGGCTACTGGAGTTTTTTCAGCAAGTCAAGACATAACACCAGGTTTTTTATCTGCTCATATAAAACTCCTTATAGCTTTTCAAACGTCAGGGATGTGAATCTTTTCTTCTGCACTGCCAAATGAACTAGAGTTGGATAAAACTAGTCTAAAAAATTAGTAATAACTCCAGATAAATCATAGCCAGAAAGAAATAAAGCTGTATTAATATTAGTCATTCAGATTTTCTGTATAGATGATAAGATGTTTTTTGGAAGTTATTAACAAACGCTGATATGTTACTGGCCATCACTACATCTTCAACAAATGTGCTCATGAGAAATAAAATATCCACTTTATTCCTTCTATGTGGTGCAATAAAGGTAATACAGATATGTAGGCATATAATATTCCACTGCTTAAGACAGAATCTACACAATGCATTTTTGCAAATGTACTTCAATCCACGCACAAAACAGATAGGATGTTCTTCTATATTATCCATCCACAAAAGTTGTAGCGCTACGTGATTTCATGCACTAGGTTTGTCTTTTTCAACATTAACTTTTTTCTACTTAAACTTACCTTAAGCTTTTGGAGTTGTGAAACATTGGAGTCTTACGAAGACTCAAAAGGGTACTATCAAGAGGGGGAAAAAAGAAAGCTTTTTTTTTTTTTTTTTAATCGAGTAATAGAATCATAGAATGTTTTGAGTTGGAAGGGACCCCTAGAGGTCATCTAGTCCAACACCCCTCCAGTGAGCAGGGACACTTCTAACTAGATCAGGTTGCTCAGAGCCCCGTCCAACCTGGTCTTGAATGTTTCCAGGGATGGGGCCTCCACCACCTCTCTGGGCAACCTGTTCCAGTGTTTCACCACCCTCATTGTAAAGAATTTCTTCCTTATA
>NW_009258669.1:1356138-1418479 GCF_000687185.1 Egretta garzetta
TCAGCCTGTCCTCATAGGAGAGGTGCTCCAGTCCTCGGATCATTTTTGTGGCCCTCCTCTGGACCTGCTCTAACACTTCCATGTCCTTCTTGTGCTGAGGGCTCCAGAGCTGGACACAGTACTCCAGGTGAGGTCTCACCAGAGCAGAGTAGAGGGGCAGAATCACCTCCCTCAACCTGCTGGCCACGCTTCTTTTGATGCAGCCCAAGGTACTGTTGGCAATGTTTTTCTTCCCTAGAATTGAACTGCAGTGAATGCCAGCAGATAATATTAAAAGGACAAGTGAAAAACTTCATACCTCATAGTGTTTTATAATTCTAAAATGGAACCTGCTAGATATATTTATTCTTGTGTGTATGAATCTATATGTACACACACACCCTTCTTGCCCAAACAAAAGCATATGTAATTTCACACATCAGTGTTTTAAACAGTTTGTAATATATGTCCTATTTGAAGGAAGTTGCTCCAAAAAACCCTCAAACATTAAGTTAAACAGAAGTTCAATGTCTAATGACAAGTTTGCAGTGCAGGAGGACAGCAAGTTGTCTCTTTACTGGGGGATACAGAAACAATGCCTTCTGGTCTCAGAAGGTCTAAGAGGGTTTTTTTTACATAATTCTAACCATTTGTACTCAAGATTTCACTTTGTTATATTTACTCTTGTGAAATTTTCACGTTTATAACTGTTCAACAATTCTTCAAGACATACAGCTTTTTCCCTCCAATTTATACGAAATACATGCACTACATGACACAGCAGGAAAAGACACAAGCCCAGAGAAGCATAAGTCGTCTGTAGTCAACTCAACAGAAGTACAAGAGTAAAAAAATAAAATTATGGTCCTCCAGACTCCCATCCCTGGGCTATAAGATTATTATTCCCCCATTAATGAAGTGATAAGGAGAGGTTCAGAGGCAACAGAAGGAAGCAAGTCTCTTTTGGCCTTCTCTATAGCCACTACAATTCCAGATGCCTAAGTTATGTTTCAGATCTGATTTGCTGTATGGATAACCCTGCTTTTGTTTCTGACTATTGTGATAGGGCCTGTCTACTGTATTTTTTCCTCAGTTGATGTTACTTTAAAATTATAGTTATCAAGATAGTTGAACTCCAGTGAGGCAGAGGGTTTTTGAAAGATTGACTTTTACAGGGGACCAGCAGAGAATCACCCAGTGAAATTGCAAAGACAAAAGGAGATTGCTCACTCAATTTGTAATTAATCAGTGACATTGCTTGCCACAAGGCATTGTGGACATTAAGCTGACATGAGTTTAAGGGGAGACTAAAACCTCCATAAAATAGAAATCTGTCATGGACTCTTACCTACAAAAGGCAACTCTTCCTAGAAAATCCCTACAGCACTAGATTGGGAGAGTATTCTGGGAAAGGGCATCAGTATACGCCTGTTGTGTTCCTGTACCCTATTTAGTCAGGACTGGAGGCAGTACCACGTTATTCCTGTGCTCCAGCATTGTGCTTAGGAAGCCAACTATTTGGAGAGAAGACCTGAGAATAAATATAGGAAGGAAATGCAGGAAAGAGTTGAGCTCCACAGAGCTTTGAAGAGAAGTCTGTGGGGACTAGAACACAGCAAGAAAAGATTGGCCTAGCAGAATTTATATGAGGAAAAACTCCAACCCATTAAGTGTGGGGAAAGAATAAAAAAGGCTGGATTAAAGATTTTTAGTTAGTTTTAAAAACTCTGACTGTAGTGGATGGGAGAACTATCAAGGTGTCTGGTAAACCTGGGAGGTTAGAATGAATACTACAATGCTTGCACCCAAGCAGCTGTAAAAAAATAAAGTGCTGGATAGTAACATTAGAAAATCCTTCAGACCAGGCTTTTATACTGGCATACTCACCAAGAGAAATGGTTCTACTCTAGAAAGATGCCCAATCATTCTTTTCCTTACATACTGTATGCACTACGTCTCTCTCAGTGTGCTTATACAGGCCCAGCACACAATGAGTGATAAATATAATAAGCAGTAATGAGTGCTTCTCCCTCTTCTGGGTCCAGCAGTACAGCTGTAATCACTTTGGTAATGACTTACACCACCAGCCCATCTCTGCCGCTTTATATTTCAGGGAGGGAGAAGTGGTAGACTTTGATGATAAGACATAAATCTATGATAGTTGGGGAAAAGTAAAGTTGAAAACTGCAAAAGCATATAAAAGTAGATTCTGTTGTGAATAAACTTGTTTAGCCACAACACGAGTTGGATACTAGATTTATTGTATAAAGCTAAACAGAGTGCCAACTGATTGATTTGATTCACTGTTTGTCAAAATTGACTCCAATGTGAAAGTCTTTCTTTAAACATATTGTCGGTTTGGAACACGCATAAAAAGCTTGGATTAGACTTCCTGCTCTGTCTAATCAAACAAGGGAAGAGTAAAAGGTATTGGTCTAAGGCAGTAAGCTGCACTGACAGACAGAAACAGTATCTGGAGACTTTAAATTCAAAGGAAAAAGTCAGGGGGGACTACCACAATAAGCAGTTCTTTTTAAGAAGTAGCTTCAATCATACTGATAAAGAATTAAATAGAGACAGAACAAAGACTTCACAGATCTCATAAGCATACAGAAGTCAAGGCAGGTCAGTCTAGGAATAGCTGCTGTAGCAAGATCACAGAGATAAAAGCATAAAATTGACCTGCCTTAGATCTTAAGGCAGTCACACTAGCAGCTGAAAATATCAGCTCATCTGTAAGATTTGCTTTCTTTAGGTAGAGCAGAAAGTGTCAAACAAAAAGTCAAGGCTACTGGCCCACATTAAAAGCTAACTTTAGGAGGTATTAGCATGAGTCAGATCCAGGGCTATGAGTAAAAGTGGCAGAATGGAATTTTCACAGATTTTACATGTCTAAAAGGAGAGAAATAAAAGTGATTTCAATAAGTACTTAAGAATAACTCTGCTATGAAGATGAAAACTCTTGGCAGCTGAAGATAAAGAATAAAATTAGAAAGATAAGTCTAAAAAATTTCATCATGAAGATCAGCAGATCCAAAAATACACACACACATTCCCTATATTTCTGAACATAGATAAGAGTATTTCGGCTTTCCTGCACTACCAGTAGTTCATTGAACTGCTTGAAATGAACCAGCATTGTGGTGCCAATGAAGCACTTTTATTACTGGCAAACAAACTGTAACTGCAAGTCTTTGCTACCATTTAAGGTGTAGTTGGAACATATTGCAAGTACATATGAACTAGACTTAAAACAAGTTCATCTGGGCACCACAAAAAGGATAAGTGCATGGAATCAAGTACAAATGCCAAGAATGTCACCTCAGAAAATACTTAAGCAACCAAACTATGACAAGTTTCACAATATGCTGAGGGAGATTTAAACCCCCTCCAGGGATTTGGTGATTTGTTTTAAGAAGATGATATTCCTTTTTAAATGGGATCACACAATGCAATAGCTCCACAGACACCTGAAAACAGTTGCATAAAAGAAAGTATATCTGCTGCATAGGAAAGCATCTGATGAAAATTTCAGTCATAATGTGAATACATGGCTGGACCTACCATATCTACTGTCTCCAGTCCTTAAATAGCTTTTCAGCTAAAGCACAAAGATGGAAAGTTCTGGTTTTAGGGAGCATGGGCTCTCTGCATACTAAATAACAACACGCCAATGCCTACTGAATTAATTTGAAAGTGTTAACTGGGTCAGGACTGAGTAACAATTTCTCTGTAATTTTAAATAAAAAAACAGCAGATATTGATATAAATGTTCAAATGTTTTTAATACATCTGCATCAACCAGTGAAAAAGCCTTCTTTGTTCTGCAAAGAAACATTATAGTTAGAAAATTAAAATTGCTTATCATAATATCGAAAAACATGTGAAATGAAAAAAAATGTATTAACATGATTAAGAAAGTTATGACTAGCATTTGGACTTATGATATCAACCAGAAATGCATTTTGGAAAGAAGTATACAGCTACATGAAAGGTAAATAGATCCCTAATGTCTACACTAACACTCTTCAAAAGTGCTAATCTTCATAAATCAGAGGAGAAAAAATGCATCGGTGAGGCATGCTTTCCCAGGTGTTATAGTACTATTGTTAATTACTTTTCTTTTTTATATTATATTAATGTAATCATCGTTATTTATTATCTGTGAAGGCCTGATAGTAAAGATTTATAGAAGAAAGGATTAAAACTCTCAGGAAAACAAGTAATAGAAGAAAAACTTTACTCCTAGAAAAGTAGAATTAGAATCCTGTTTTCTTCCAAGGCATTACAAGATTCAAACTTTAGTTCAAGTATAATAAATCTAACCTGGCTGTGTCTTCATTAAAAAAAGAATGACTTGTCGGTACCAAATAATAACAATGCATATCCAAACTGCCAAAAGGTGACATTTCATCTGTATTCTGTTATATACAACCACACAGATCTTAATTCTGTTTTGGCTGTTTATCAGTCCCATGTCACTAAACTGGTTAAGAATCTCTTAACTTGCTATGCTGCGAATGGAACTCCTTGGGGATGTAGTTGTCACAATGACAAGCAATATACCATATGTAAAACAAGGGCAATTACTTTAGGAAAGATATGTCCAACCTAGCAGTCATCTTGTGTTCTATTATTTCATCCTGTCAACCAGTACCTGCAGGAGACTAATGCCTACAGCTGCAAGTATGAACACCATTCTACAGAGGACTGCTGCTTTGCCAGTGTAGAAATGTTTTGTGGAGGGAATTTGATTTTGAAATGTGACAACTTTTTTGACAGCCCACCTTGGCAAGCTGCTGAGGCCCCCATCCTGGTAAGCTGTCAGGAAGGTGGAAATTCTGGGCCTTCAGCTTCTAGCATTCTAAACTCCCAGATGTCTTTGGTCTTTTCACACTTTGTCTGGTCAGTAGCTGAGGAAGAGTGTTTCCATAGTTTCTAAGCACTGACTAACTGCCAGATCATCCATTAGTAATGGATTATAAGAATCTAAGTACCTCTGAGACTTCACACTAAATGCTACAAGCACCAGTGCTAACAAACTAGCTACTGTCTGTCTCACAGCATTATGCCAGGTAGCCCACTAACAGCCTGAGCAATCGCAGATCAGGGACTAGGAGTGCTAGCTTTCTATTTTTGAGATTGAATCTGCCTGATAAACTGGATAACACTCACAGAGCTAGATTGCCCCATAGCTCCACTCCCGGTGAACAAGAGCTTAAAATGTCACCACATAGTTCCTTAACTGTATTCAGAAAAAAAAATCCAGAGTCTGCACAGTTTCACATATCCCATTGCTGAATCTGTTACACTGGAGACCTTCTGCACTGCCTCTGTGTGAACAAGTTCTCTAATAATACTCATGTTTGGAAATATGTTGCAAAGCATCGTATCGCAAGAGAAGTTATACATAAAGAATGCAAAGTACTCCACAGAGAAGGAAAAGTTTGAAATATTGATACAAATTGATGGGTTCTGCACAGCATAGTCAAGGAAAATCAGCTAGGAATCTCTCTGGAGAGCTCTATGAAAACTTAGGGTCAACACACACATGATTTCAAAAAGCAACTAAAAGACTACAGTGATAAATGGTTAACTTTGGGGTAAATTATAATACCTTACTATGTATTTACTTAATTACATTAACTAAATGAGACTACAAATAAATCCTTACTTATGGAAAACGCCTGTAAACTTAAGGGGTTTCATCAATTTAACCCATTTCCGGTTGTGACCTTAAATTTCTGTCAGGTGCCTTCAGTATTTAAAAATACTTTCACTTTAATATTCCTTAGCATGTCAGTGCATTAAAACATTAACAGCTTTTGGCTTACACAGGTAAGGACCTCTACATAAACTGAAGAATCTAGCAGACTGACCAACACTAAGCAATAGCATAAAGAACTGCTATTCTGCTTTATCCAGAGATATTTTTATCACAACATCTGCTGATGATTTTATTAGGATGATCACAGTTAAGAAATTTCAAATTCAATTTTTGTTTTTTAAGATTACCTACATTCTTAGGTATTATTGCCACTTTAAAATATCAGTATAAAGAGATAAATGGATCCTAAGAGTGATAAGGGTAATATAGCAACTATAATTTTCAGGATGTTATTTTAAAGATATTTACTATGCTTTTGTAAAAGATCATATTCTGCATGCAAGCAAAGGACTAATTACCATCCACAGAAATTGGTCTTTCCTAAGCTGAAGTGAAATAAATTACAGAAAATTTTCAGAGTACTAAGACTACCCAACATTGTGTGTGTGTGTATATATATATATATATATATGTACATATTGTCCTGGTTTCAGCTGGCATTGTTAATTTTCTTCCTAGTAGCTGGCATAGTGCTGTGTTTTGGATCTAGTACCAGAAGAATAGTGATAACACACTGATGTTTCAGTTGTTGCTGGGTAGTGCTTAGACTGGCCAAGGACTTCTCTGATCTCAGCTCTGCCAGGGGCACAAGAAGCTGGGAGGGGACACAGCGGGGACAGCTGACCCAAACCGGCCAAAGGGTTGTTCCATACCATATGATGTCATGCTCGGTATATAAACTGTGTGAAGAAGAAGGAAGGGGGAGATGTTTGGAGTGATGATGTTTGTCTTCCCAAGTAACCATTACACATGATGGAGCCCTGCTGTCCTGGAGATGGCTGAAATTCCTTGCTTTCCTTTGCTTGTGCACACGGCTTTTGCTTCCCCTGTTAAACCGTCTTTATCCCAGCCCATGAGCTTCCTCACTTTTACTCTTCTGATTCTCTCCCCCATCCCACTATGGGGGAGTGAGTGAGTGGCTGTGTGGTGCTTAGTTATCAGACAGTGTTAAACCACGACAACATATATATAATGCCCAACATTAAAAATCTGTGAGTCGATGCCCTGCTCTCAGAAGTTTGTAAGATTTAGAAATTATTTACTTAAAAATAGAATAAGTACCTGGTCTGTCAATTTAAAGAAAGTTTCAATAATCATCTAATTGAATCACTGAAGTTAGGGCTTTAATGCAAAATGCATAAGACTTTTATATGAAATCATATATTTATCAACACCTAAACCAAATTAGCTATTCCAGAAAAACAAATTCTAAGATTCAAACACATTAAAGCTTGGCTTATTCAATCTGTTTATCTTTTGTATTGAGAAGCTGAATGAAAAAATAAACATCTGTCATAAAGTTCAAGACTCTGCTTCTTTATTGGTACTGCATAATTACATTCTAAATCTAATACTATTTTGTACAAGTTATGAAAATTATATTCTACAGTTTTATTTACAAAAAATATGGAAAATAACACAGAAATCCTGAAATAACTGAACTGTACCTTCATTACTTCATCTCATTCCTCAAATCATCATCATAAAATAGATGCAAGGAAAAAATAAATAAGGCAGAATGCTAAAAATCATCAGTCCCTTCAGGTGTAAAACAAGAATCACAGACACAGGACCATAGCTTCCTTGAAAGGAAACTTTTAAACAATAACAAACTGTTTTTCATTACAGAAAGCCAACTTGGTGAACTGTTAAATAAATCATGAACAGCATGTATGTGGCAAAAATCTGCAAGTTACTGTGAGGACGCGTCTGCAATGCATCCTTACAGACTTACCAAGAAGTTCTTGTTCTTGGGGTTTTCACAGATGATAGATCTTGTGTCTAAAAAAGGTCTCTTACAATTCATAAGTTTTTCAAAAGCTAAGAACAGAAGAAGAAATTGCATGTACGTGTATATACATGCATACACATACACAAAATCAGAATACATAAAATGCCCTACTTCTAGTGTCATGTATTTACATTAATCACTTAATTCAAGACTGCTGTTGTAATAAAGAGTTTTCATGCAATCCAGACGATTATTATAAAGGCATGAAATTAAGAACACAATAAGCAAAGTGTAAAAAGTTAAAATAGCAAGACATTAACCAGAATAGGCAACAAGGGAACTGGCAGTTGAAAAGGTTGAAAGTATGGGGTTAGCAGACTTAGAACTTTGTTTCACCTTCAGGTTTTCTTAATTTTAGTTTTTCTTTCTCCTTTTAAAAAATGTTTTGTTCCTATTTCTTAAAACATTGATCATAAAACATACCTCTTTTTCTACTGTATTACTTTTGGTTTTGCATACATCTCCATTAGGTTTATGTACCCTGAGGTTTATTAGAAGAACCTAGCAGCAGGAAGCTGAAAGCTGTAAACAGCCAACCTGAACCTTAATAATACCAAACTGCATATCTGAGAGATATGTCTCAGAATAGATCTTTCTTTCAGAAATAGAAGCCACCACTATCTAGTATCCCTAAGGAACAGACAGCAGAAAAAAAGCTTCACTCCAGTACAAAACCTTGTAATTATACCAAAAGAGGAAATATGGTTCAAACTTACTTACCTTTACTTAATGAAGAAAAAACAAAACCAACAAACAAAAGACATACACATAAAATACCCCCTTAAAATGTTAACAGCAGCAAATTTAGAGCTTTATTTTTAAAAATAGAGGTGACAGCTGCACTCAGTTTTAGGACTGCAATACAGTTGCCATGAAATGATGAAGAACTTTGCTCTACGCCTGCATGTGTGGGCACATCTGTTCACTAAATGCTTGATCTTTCATGCAACTGGGTGGAAATTAGAACCAGAATTTCAATTCTCACTACCAAAGACAAAATGACAAAAGAATTCAACTGTTGTTGAAAGGTGTAAAAGAGCTGTCTGAAGCTTCTTCTGATATTTCTTTCTGACATTATAAAGTAACCAGATGCAGATTATAACAGAAACAAAATCTTGCCTTGCAAGTTTTCACACCTGGCACACCAGGATAGCTAGGTACTGTGAGCATATATACATACACACACATTTACTTTTCCTTTTTCTAGTTCTCTACTTCCTTTTCTCTTTCCCACTGTAGAAATAGTAATTAACTCCATGAGAGAATGCTTGTTGCTAAGCAAGCTCTCATTTGTCAATACCGCTCACAGGCCTACCCTTTTACAGAACAGCTCAGACTTGCTGTAATTCATTAGCCAGGTACTGGTTGCGAATATACTCAGGTAGTAAATGCATATTTGGAAAATCCTTCCTTCCATGTAGTTGCTGATAAGCTTATAGGAGAGAGATTAGTCTCTGTTGCAGCTTCATAGGCTGGAAATATTCCTTCAGCTGCAGATCATTATGTAGGCTAACCCTTTCATTCCATTGGTATTATTACTTTAATAACCTTTTTTTCTGCTTAATTTGTCCAATTTTTCAGACTCTGATTCAGCAATTATTCCCTGTATATTACTTTAATCTCATATTAGTTCTTTTTCCCTGGTTTACCTAACTTGTTTCATTTCTTCAAATAACAATTTTTTACAAAATTTTAGTTCCAGGTCAGCTGCCAATCAGTCAAAGAAACAAAAAATGATATCAATCTAAATCACTGTGGGATCATCCTTTTTCATACCACAACAGTTAAGATGGTATATATGCACAGATACACACTATATGCAGGATGTCTTAAGTACTGGGAAATATGTTGACACATACTAAGTAATCTTGTCATAGGGTGATATTATTCTCAGTAGACCTTTTTGTTTTAAACAGCAGTGGCTCTGCAAACCAGATAAATCTAGATATGCAGATACTCAATGTCCACAGTCTTTTAATAAGCCTGTGGTTTCAGGCATACGAATTTCCTGAGGCATGCAAATTTCTTGACTGAATGATTATGTTACATGGATGTATCCAACACTTTGATATATTATTTCAAGTCAAACCTGATGACTTATAGAAACACATTTTTCTCAGCTATGAAATAATTTTCCTTAAGCTGAATTCTGAGAGATTTGTGCTCCATTTCATCAAGGCCAAATCAAGGGAAAATTATTAAACAGCAAATAATTTATGAGCCAATGGCCCATCTTTCCTCCCATTTTCCAACCTCCCAAGTTTCATTTTATTTGTGATTTCAGATTAGTTTGGCTAATAGTTTGATCTGGATTTTTTTATTCCTGAGGCTAATATCATGATTATCATGACAATTCTCCTTTTCAGAACATTTACATGAGATGTTTTAAATTCACTCACATGATGAAGAGAAATTAGGTCTTACATCTCACAGTACACTGAAGAGTGTTCCCAGAACTGAGCTATTGGCTACTCTGAAAACCATGATCTAATCTATGGCACTACCATCCATGCATAAAGTATTTAAGTTTAAATTGATCCAGAAAATCTAAAAACTACTTCTCTACTCTACTAGTAAGGCATACCCAAAGGAACTGGTATGCCAAAATTCTATTATCAGTTCCATTGAACATTTAGTTATTAAAAATAGCAGAGTATTAGTAAGGTCCATCTACTGAAATTCCCCTAGCTTGTAGTGAAGAAATTTTTTGCAGAAGATTCAAATCAGTCTCCTCAGGGTAAATTTTTTATATGTAAGGCGATTGCTGTTATCACTGAGGTTACTGGTAGCAACAAGAATTTTACCTCTTATCTCCCCCCTTTCATTTCATTCAGTTTGAAATAAACATGTTGGGGTTTATGATTTAATGACAAAATGGAAATAAATATATTTTGGGTCAGGCCAAACCATATAAAAAATTTTCTGTGGTTTGTCAATGAAATGGTAATTACTTATATGGCCCTCCCCTTATCCCTTTTAAACTATTGAAATCATCATTTCATTGACAAAGAAAGAATTTCACAAACATTTGTGGAGTGAAAGCCAGTTTGTCTTCTATTTAACTAAGTAAATGAAAAAAAATTATAGATAAACTCTTAAATAAATGCAATATTTGTGGAATTTTGGCAGGAGAAATGGGAAACAGAGTTGTTTTTCATTAATAAGACAGGGAGAAGATACCTGCATGAGTAATTAAAGATTTCCAGGAAGTGTAATAAAAATAATTCTAAATTCTTCATTAAGATTAAATTGAACGTCAAAGACTGTGATTCTTGCAGCACTTCAGCTGAAAGCATTTTTGTTGAGCAATTAATCAAGTTTGAAATGAAAGCAGGAATTATTAAGGAAATAAAAATATTAAATAGATTTAAGGAAAAAAAAAAAGCCCTTCTACTGCATTTTTAAATGAGTTTAAAATCAAGTAAGCAGAAATGAATTCAATTTAATTTGCTTCAGAGAGCAAATTTTCTGGCAGAAATGAAAGAGACATCTCTTATTTGATCAAAGCATTCAAATTGAGTGGCTGCCCAAGGAGCCATGATTTAAGATGGAAGCTTACACTTTGCAGAGAATTTCCAAAGAATTAGAAGGATTAAGAATGAATGCAAAAGGAGCTCCTAACTCCACTGCTCACCCCTTGTAAGACCAGTTCCAATGATAACACTATTTCAGGGGAGCTTTTGGTGAATTAAGGGGGGCCTGAAGGGGAAGAGGCTCAAATATCTTTTCCTCTCAGGTCATGGGGGCATGAAAGCCACTTTGACCACAATACTTCCCTTCCTGGTATATCAATTCTTCTGAGCTGCTCTTTCATGCAGTCCACAACATTCCTTTGATTTTGGAAAGAATGCATCAGTTATTAGGGTTTTTTTTCCTTCAATTACTAGGTACAGGGCTGGGGGTAAAGAGTAGTCATTGAAATGATGTGGTAATTCCTTGACCTTTCCTTTGTTTCCTTGCTTGTTTTTTTTGTCTCTATTGGTTGCTTTGTGGCCATGTTCCACAAGAAGTTATAAATAGACCATCAAATTAGAGGATGGCATTTGATAATGTAATGGATTCAGGAGTCTTTATATGTTTCCTGATGACATGAGGAAATATGTCACAAGATCTGACTACAGTAAAGATCCTAGGGAAATAGAAATAATTAGAGGCCATGTTTTTCTTTCAGACTCACTATAGTACACTGTGTTAATTTATAAATGGAATGATTTTAACTCCTAAGCTGCCCAACAAAATCCTTTGTGAGCAAGGAGATGGGCCAGGCAATATCATACATAATCTTACCCTTTAATTGCTTAGATCAGGTTGCACATTGCTCTCTATGAAAGTTTGTGAGCATTTCCTGTGGTATTCAGGGCATTCCAATGGACTGGCCAGCCATGCTGGAGCGTGGGAAGAAGGGTATGCTGTGAGGTGCCCTGACACCTTCTCTGCTCCATGCTGAGCCAGCCCCAGCTGCACAGACCCACCTCACAGGGTGAATGCGCCAGTCCCACTGCCTCTGTGGCCTCCCCTGAGCCCCTCTGACATGTCTGACCTCCCTCCTCTCTGGGACGTACTGCCCGGAGAAGGCCTGATGGGTGCTGAGCAGAGAGGATCACCCTTGTGCCCGCTGGCTAGGGGAGAAAGATGGGATAAAATCCCCAGGGGAGAGCCAAGTGCTGCCTGTGACCCCCATGTGGGAGGAAGCGGGGGAGCCCAGAGGGCTGGCCAGCTGTGCTGGAGCGCGAGGAGAGCCTGTGGAGAGCCTGCGGGACTTTGTCCTGCGGCTTCTGAGGGAGGCACAGGTTAGTATCAAATGAACCCTCTTGCCACAAGTGCCTGGAGATGTGTAACCACGGCCAGAACATCCCAGCAATGGCTTCTGATGGACGGAGACGTCTCCAGGCCTTGGAATGTGATGTCACCTGGCGATGGACTGTGATGTCCCCCAGCGATGGACTGTGACCCGGCAGCCCTCGCTGCTTATATCCGGGCGCCGAGCCTCACCCACTCGGCTAGTGCCTGCACTCCTGCTGAGCGGTTGGCGAGGTTGGGAGTGTTGAGCGAGGCCTTGGTGCTGGTGTCGTGCTCGGGGAGTTGCTTGCAGCTCCCGGTGCCCGACCCCAGAGCCGCTGGAGGATTTTCCCCGGCCCTGCCAGGTCCAGGCAGCCGGGGCACCCAGGAGGCGCGCTCGCAGCAGCAGAGGTGAGCTGGGCAGGGAACCCTCAGCCTGGGGTGGGAGCTGGGGGGCTTTCCATCTTCAGGGACCTGGGCGCTTCTGCCACCCCTCCCCGGACCAGCCGATGACCGTGCCCTCTCTTCCTTTTCCAGCGTGACACCCGCTGCTGCAGCGCTCGCGAGAGGGAGCGGCTCGACATCGCCAGCTCCCCCCAGCCCACCCCAGCGAGAGGAGAGCATGGACGCAGAGCTGGAGAACCGCTGTCCCATCTGCCTGGACAGCTGGGAGGAGGCCAGCTTCGTGGTGCCGTGCCTCCACCAGTTTTGCTACCCTTGCATCCTGCGGTGGGCTGACAGCAAGCCCGAGTGCCCCCTCTGCAAGAGGAGGGTGAGCTCCATCGTGCACTCGGTGCGGGCGTATGACGACTTTGAAGAGTATGTCGTCAGACCGCCTAGGGCATCATCAGTCGCCGTCCACCAGGCCGCCCACAGCCCGGCAGCATCCCCACCACGGGCTGCTGGGCACGTGCCTGGGGCTCCAGTGGGCAGGCTCCAGGCCTACACCTGGGCAACCCTTTTCTGGGACCACCCAGCCCTCCTCGAGCCCCTGCTGCCTTGGCTGCATCAGGAGCTGGGCCTGATCTTTGAGGATGACCATCTGCAGGCAGCCATTGTGGAGGACATCATCATGTCCAGCCTGGTCCTCTCGGGAACGGATGAAGATGTCCTGGTCCGGCTCCTGGGGCTCTTCCTTCATGACCACACGGTGACATTTGTGAATGAACTCATCGATGCTGTCGTGCGACTTTGCAGCGGGGAGGCCTGCCGTCTGCTGGGCCTGGAGGATTCCCATGCTGCCAGGGGGTGGGAGGGCAGCCCTGTGGCTGTCCTCAGCCCCACTGCTTCCCCAGGAGGGTCTCCCACACCCAGCCCAGCCCCCTCCAGCAGCCCTGACAGATACAGTGTGGATGAGCTCCCCAGCGCCTCCACAGCTGCCCTTCGGGGGGAACCTGGCAGCCCCTCCTCTGCCCCCAATCCCATTCTTGGGGAGCAAGAACAGCCCCAGGAGGAGCCAGAGGAACAGGCATCAGGTCCCTCCACTTCCAGACAGGGTGGGCAACTCTCCCCTGAGGGGCCACGTCGACCTCCAAAAAGGAGAGCCAGCAGCCCCGAGGCCTCTTCACCACCCAACAAGAGGCCACCCCACCGGCAACACTAGAAGAACATCCCAGGAGCTGCTGAAACCAGGGCTGGGCCATCAGCTGGGGTATGAGCTGGCCCTCAAGAACATCAGAAGGCTCTCTTTAGTAGTCTAGATCTAACAATCAGACAAAGAAAATAAAGGCATGAAAGCTACAGAAAAAGCCTCAGTGTTACAGTGCGGGTGGCATTGCTATCTTGGCCCATGCTGTGTTCTCCCCCTTTTCC
The DNA here is from genome assembly GCF_000687185.1 of Egretta garzetta. Lineage (NCBI taxonomy): Eukaryota > Metazoa > Chordata > Aves > Pelecaniformes > Ardeidae > Egretta > Egretta garzetta. The sequence goes on from NW_009258669.1 coordinate 1,370,388, forward strand.
TGGTGCTATGCCCTCTGTTTCCTCTCTTAGATGGGCACCATGGGACTTCTCCCTCTGGGACGGCACAACCTCTTTGCTCTGCTTTGACTATCATGGGGTGTGGACCTGTGTGTGCTCTCTGAGCACATCTCTCCCCAGAGCACAGCACCATGGGTCTTGGCCCTCTGCTCTTTCAGGGCCCATTTCCCTCGGGCAAGATGCCATGGCACCTGGCCCTGTGCTCTTGCAGGGTCCTTCCCCTCATTCGAGCACCACCAGGCCCTGACATTACTGGTTTGCAGGACTCTTGTCTCTGACTGGAGCACCGTGGTGTCTAGCCATGTGTTCTTGCAGGGCTTCTGAGTCCTGATTCATGTCCCATAGGGTCTGGACCGCTGGACTTTGAGGGACAGTCAAGTAAAGTAGGGCTAGGGACATTAATGGGTTTTTTTTTACTATGAAATATATCATATGTAATTACAAACCAGTTCAGACTACTTTCCATCAGTGCTAAACATCCAAAGCTTAATGAGAGTTTATCATCATATCTCAGAATTCAGATCTGAGACAGAATCACAGAGTGACTGATGGTGGCAGAGACCTCTGGACCTTGTGTACTCCAACTCTCTGCTTAAGCAGGGTCACCTACAACAGGTTTCCCAAGACTTTTTCCAGTTGTACTTTGAATAGCTCTGCAGATAGACACTCCACAATCTCTCTGGGCAACCTGTTCTAGTGTTTGACCATCCTCACAATAAAAAAAAATTCTCTCATGTTTAAAATGGAACTTTCATGTTTAAATGGGATAGCCCCCATCAGTTATTTGTACACATTGAAAAGTTCTCTCCTGAGCCTTCTTTTCTCCAGACTGGACAGTCCTTGCTCTCATCCTCTCCCCATATGACAGATGCTGCACAGACCTTTCAAAATCTTTATGGACCTTTGTAGACTTGCTCCAGTATGTCTATATCTGTATGTCAAAGGCCTAGATAACATCAAGGCAAACAACATCCACTGTTCTCCCCTCATCCACAGAACCAGTCATCTTATCACAGAAAACTAATCAAATTGCTCAAGCATGATTGCCATTCATAAATCCATACTGACTTCTCCCAGTCACCTTGTCTTCAGTCTGCTTGGAAATGGTTTCCAGGAGGATTTGCTTCATCACCTTCCCAGGGGTCAAGGGAAGTCTTCCTGTTCTGTAGTTCCCCAGTCCTTCCTCTTGCCTTTGTTGAAAACAGGAATGACATTTCCTCAGGAACCTTCTACAGCTGCCATGACCTTTCAAAGAATATTGGCAGTGGCCTCACAGTGACATCAGTCACTTCCTCAGCACTCAACATGGCTTTTTGTGCATCCAGTTGGTTTCAATGAGCAGGAATATCACCTTGGTTTAAATTCCATTCTTGGATCCACCTGCACAGACTTCTTCAAGTTATGTCCTGGGGATAATAAACTTTTGCTGATTACTCTGGGAAAGAATCAGATTCTGGAGATATTCAGATCTCTCCCTTCAACTTCATCCTCTCAGGAGAGGAAGGCAAAAATGCTGAGGGAGTCAAGAGTGCTCAGCTGGTTCCTCTGAATGTAGTGGGCTCAAAAGGAGCTAGAAAACCATGATTGTAGTTTCATCTTGGATTTACTGTTTTGGGAAAGATACTGAATAGGAAACACTCAATATGTTACATTCCTAACCTTACAGGCATATGGAAATAACTTTTCTTTCTGATAGGCAATTCACAGCTTCTCAAATGCAACCTTAGCCTGGTTTCTTTCCAAAGAGCTGATTCCTCTAAAGATACTCACCTGCCTAATTCCATACTTCAAACACATATGAAGACTGCATTTGAACACAAATTGAGTATCTTTGACCTTCACAGCTTCATTAACTAGTTATTTATATTGCTAGTAGCCAAACACTTCTGAGTGTGGATGTGGAAACAGCTTGCAAGCTGACATCCTAGCTTTGGAGTCAAGAAAGAATCTGTCATTGAGACCTATAAGTATGTCAAGAGATTCTTCTTTTCTTATTCTATTCCTTTTCCCCCAGGGCTTGTGAATGGGTGAGTGTGTATACATCTGTGGATATTTTGAGAATATTTATACAACATAGCTATATAGACATCTATTTTTGCAAGTGTAAAATGATACTCTTTTTCTGAATATCATTCTTCCTGTTTTTTTTTACATCTTAGCACAAGTGGCATGAAGGTTATAATTTAACCCAATATCTCAAGTGTTCCTTGCAGATAAAATTTCAGTAATTATGCCCTGGTGTCAACTGAGATAGAGCTAATTTTCTTCCCAGTAGCTGGCATAGTGCTGTATTTTGGGTTTAGTACTAGAAGAATGTTGATAACACACTGATGTTTTAGTTGTTGCTAAGCAGTGCTTACACTAGTCAAGGACTTTTTCAGCTTCCCATGCTCTGCACAAGAAGCTGGGAGGGGACACAGCCAGGACAGTTGGCCCAAACTGGCCAAAGGGCTATTCCATACCATATGACATCATGCTCAGAGGGAGTTGGCTGGGGGGAGAATGATCACTGCTCAGGATGGGCTGGGTGTCGGTCAGCAGGTGGTGAGCAATTGTGCTGTGCATCACCTGTTTTTTATATATTCTGTATATTCTATTACCATTATTATTGTTATTGTTTTCCTCTGCTGTTTTATTAAACTGTCTTCATCACAACCCATGGGTTTCACTTTTTTTTTCTGATTCTCTCCCCCATCCCACTAAGGGGGGAGGGGGTGTGAGCAAGCGGCTGTGTGGCATTCAGACGCCTGTCAGGTTAAACCACAACAAATTATTAGTGAGACAAAACCACACCTTTAAAACTCAGTATTCTATGTCTTATCTAAACTCAAAGAAAATTCTTGTTGCTATAAAACTTCATCTTTCTCTTAGGAATTAATTTATACAAAGAACACAGTTTGACAAACAGTATAATTGCACTTGTTTCTGGGCACTTAGGATGTTACTGTTTGGAAAAAAATAAGCAAATTTCTTACAATATTCAGAGACGTCTAGCCCATCCTCATAGTCTACTCCTTACTTTTGCCACCAATTAGTTTGTTTAAAGCACTGTAGTCATTTCAGCAACTGTTGAAGTGAATCTGTAACAGTTGATAAGGAAAAAAATGTACTGGCAACGAGAAAAGTGTAATGAACCTTTATAACCACAGAAGCTGAAACCTGAAAGGTGCAATTCAGCATCTTATGTAAAAGGATAGAAACATGCATCAAATTAAAACAACTTTCTAGAATCCAGAGATCAAGAGAATTTTAAGAAATAGTGCTTATTAATTTGCCTCAGAGGGCTACAATATGATGAATTGTTTTTAAATAATAGAACAAGCATGAAATAAATAGTAGTTTTCATGTAATTTAAAAGGCTACATCAAAACAGTGCAAAACAACTTAAAAAATGTTGCAACATGAGTAGATACTTCTGATTAGGGGAAAAGAAAGTATAATTTTATAAATCAGTTGCATACCGATAGTATAATTATTGTGCCTGAATACTCTTTCCTTCCACTGCCACAATGGGTTTACCCTGTTAATGGAGTAGGCTGAGAATTTGTGAAATTCATGTCAAGGCTGCAATGAAATCAAATACTTCCTTGTTCCTTTGTCGCAGGGTATAGCACCAAAAAATGCCATCTCTGTTGCAATAGTGTATATATATACCTACTCATTAGAGGAAGAATCTGCCTGAAGGAGAATGACATGCAATATTGGAGGTGACAAATTAATTAATAATGAAACATATAGGGGTTTAGACTGCCTTGAAATTATAATGACACCTTTAAAACCCTGATATAAACTGTATGAGGGAGGTATAAAGCTAGTTGCTATCTGATTCTTACTGAAAGGTTTCAAAAGTGTCACTGCCCTGAAAGATGATGAAGATTATCATCTCTCACTGAAGCCTTGAGGAAAGATATGGAGATTCAGTCCTTAAAGGTCTACTACCACTTTATCCTTCTAAACTTATTTTTATTTACAGGTGAATGTTTGCTAGTACTCTTTTGAGCAAAGATAACCATATATAAAGTCAGTATTTTATTAAATACTGACAAATTTTATCACTTCAATTAATTTATGAATAGTATTTTCCAAACTTACAAGGCCGAGAAACTTACATAAGTAAACATCACTAAAATCAGGTATACTTGATATAAACATCAATTCCACTGTCAGTTTTATCTAGGGCTGTCTTAAGGTTGACCCATTTCCTGAATATAATCTTAATAAATATTCTTACTGTGATAAAGTGGGACATCAGCTGTATAACACTACTCAGAATGCTTACATGCATTTTAGTGTGGATTTCATTGACAAAGAAGGCAGTAGATAGGTCAAGAAGCTAGATTTTCTTTCCATGCTCTGTATCTGACTCAGCACACTCAAGCTCTAGCCAGTGTTATCAAGCTAAAATGAAGAGTTTAGAAGACGGGAAATCAAGATGTCAAGTCCTGTGTGCTCAAAGCAGTATCATCAAGTGGAGAGTAGGGGAGGCATGGCGCACAACTAGTTTTATTTTTGAGTATGGAAGTTAGATCTTAGGTGAAATCACAGAGACAAATTAATAAAAAATTCTTTCACATTTAATTTCTAAGAAAAGAATGGGAGAAACATTTAATCTGAAATGCACCTTGAAATGGTTTCTTTGTTCTTCTCTGTTCCTAACTAATGGCTCAAAATACAATCAACAGCTGATAAGGAACTGGCTGCATTTTTTCAACAATACTTTGTGTTATCCTGAAAAGCAGAGCTAGTCCTGTAAGCAGAATCATGCATCTTTGTATTCTTTTGCAAGGTACTAATTTGTAAAGGCCATATTTATTTTCTGTCTTGTCACACCTCATTTAATCCAGCAAACATGGACATAGAAACATGCCATGCACTTTAAAACTTGATTTCTGAAAAATCTCAGCTGCTGGCTTCATATAATGAAATCACTCCTGACAGGAAATAAAGCTGAATTTTATGTGGAGACTTTCTCATTTCTCATTTCTGCACGGGAATATTGAAATAAGAATTGTTATTATACCTTGTCTGCATGTGTGCAAGCACTACTTTCTTAAACATGTGAATAATATAAAGTACCATTGATGTTAGCACTCCTTAAACTGTGCAATAAGGCAAACTTGTGCAAACTTTCCTATTCATGAAATTCCCCAGCTCTGCAGTTCAGTCTAAATAATGACTGCTTTTGGCTTCTCACTGGAAATAGGTCACTGTTAAACAAACAAACCATTTTAAAGTAGATTCTATGCAAGTGTGATTATTTTGGGAATATAAACTTTTCAGGTACAAGTTTCTTTGGATAGGTGGCATTTTCGCAACATCCAAACCATGATCAAAGCCTTGTGGAGCTACCAAAATATAGCTATTAATAAGAATGGTAAGAATTATAACATGACAGAGAGCAGCAAGATTCACTAGACATGATAAGGAAAAGAAGAGTCGGCGCAGAAGGAAGTGTATCACAAAACTGACTTCCTGTACAAATACAGAACATGAGAAATTCCTGGAAACTCTCAATAAATACTGAATTATACTACAGTGTCATTAATAATAGAAAGACTAGACTGCACAGAGGTATTAGAATAATTTCATCCAATTTCTATTTAATACCACATAAGGGATTAGTGAGACTAACTTAGAATATTGTATGCCATTCTTGTCACCTTATTAGAAAGGAACACGTAGTTCAATGTAACCAAAATGAGAGTAATATAAAGCTATTCAAAGTAGTTGCATAAGACTTTCCAGATTTTGAAAAAGAAAAGGAGAGATTTTCAACCAGAAGACAAACATGTTCAAGCGAACAGAAAGGGCAGGTGTTATACAGGCGTTTTTTAAAGGAAAAATATGACTACACTGGGCAGGAGAGTAAACAATGGGACAATCACCCTCAAAACTTGGGTTGAATTTTATGACAGATAGTGGAACAGATGTTCTGGAACAGAAAAGACAACAACTGGCCCAGTTAGAAAAAGTTCTTTACTTTGGACTTGGTTCTCTGTAATTTAACAACATTTGACAATTATTTTAAGGCTACAGCTAAACTTTAAGTAAAAACAATAGCATGACAGATGTCATAATAATTTGTATTTCTATATTTTTCTGAGTTATGTTCTTCTGTGGAATCCCTGTTCCAAAGACTATGTTTCTTCATTGCTTGTTGTTGCAAGTTAAGTTACTTTCCTTCACTTGTTGCAGTCATGTTGTGCTGCACTCTTCTGAAACATACATTCTGCATACATGGCTACATGGTGCAAATGTCTTACTGTTAGTCTCTGCATGCACTCAGCTTTCTCTATATGATTCTTCCCATGCTAGAACAACTCATTTCTGAACATCTGACTTTAAATCCTCCATCTTTACTAGATTTTCATTCCATTATTGTTCTGACTATGATCAAAGTAAAGCTTTCATTTTGCTATAGATAAATGCAGTCTTTGATAATAAACATTCACAAAGCATTTATGGATAAATTCCTGAAGTTGACATAGCAAGTTAATTAAATAACTCTATGTGTTCAAAATGAATGCTTAGAACACATAAAATGAATTTAATCTAAAAATGTTCTTTTACATAAAACAAGTTCATTTTCTTTATTTCTTATAGAAGGTACTGAAAGTTTATGTTTTACTTCTGCAAAAGTACATGTGCTCCTTCTGTCCATTAAAAAACAGAAGTAGTATTTAGTGTGTATACTTTCACTATTTCATAAGTTTTCGGAAATCAGCTGGACTTCTTTAAGGCCTGTGGCACTATGTCGCAGGAGATCGTCATAGAGAAACTGCTGGTGTATGGGCTGGAAGAGCAGAGAGGTGTGGATTGAAAACTGGCTGAACAGCTGGGCACTGTGGGTGGTGATCAGTGGCCCAAATTCTTGTTTGGAGGCTGGTGAGTCCAGTGCTGTTTAACATCTTCGTTAATGAGCCGGATGATGGGGCAGAGTGTACCCTCATCAAGTTTGCTGATGACACCAGACTGAAGATTGTTCTCCGATCCAGAGAGACCTCGACAGGCTGGAGAAGTGGACTGGAAGGAACATTATGAAGTTCAACAATGGAAATGCAAAGTCTTGGGAGGAACAATCCCATGCACCAATGTATGCTGGGGGCTTACCCAGCTGGAAAGCAGCTCAGCAGAAAAGGATCTGGGACCCCTGGTGGACAATATAAGCCTACAATGTGCCCTTGCTGCAAAGAAGGTGAATGGTATCCTGGGCTGCATTAGGCAAAGGTATTGCCAGCAGGTCAATGGAGGTGATCCCTTCCCTCTGCTCAGACTGCACCTGGAGTATTGAGTCTGGTGTTGGGCAGCACAAGAGGTACGTGGATGTACTGGAGAGCGTCCAGTGAAGGGCTGCTAAGATGATGGACTGGAGTATCTCTCCTATGAGGAAAACCTGAGACAGCTGGAACTTTCAGCTCTCAGTTCAGCCTGAAGAAGAGAAGCCTCAGGGGAGTCTTAATGTATATAAATACTTGAAGGGAGGGTGCAAAGATGATGGAGACAGGTTTTTTTCAGTGGTGCTCAGTGGCAGAACAAGAGGCAATGGGACAACCTGTGACACAGAGAGTTCCAGCTGAATGTCAGGGAACACTTCCTCACTGTGTGGGTGCTGAGCACTGGCACACATTGCCCAGGGAGGTTGTGAACTCTCCCTCCTTAAAGACATTTACAGTCTTGGACAGCTCATGTCCCTGTTCAAGCATCAGGGTTGGACCACATAACCTCCCTTCCAAACTCAACCATTCTGCGATTTTGTGATTCAGTGATTCTGTGAGACTCTGTGTGATTCTGTGAATGTTTAAAAGGGTCTTTTAGGACCTTTTATAGTCTCCACTGTTCTGAATTAATGGTAGCACTCTTTCATTGTCCTTTATAAAATACATTTCAAATAACATGGAAAATGTAACAGTTTACTAAAGACTAAATTATCTGGTGAGACCTTAGGACTACAGAAATTAAAGACTGGTTTCACTTTAGCAGCAAATACCAGAAGGACCAATGAGGAATATGACTGAAGGGCAATTTAGCGAGGCACAGTTTGATTAAAGATAGTCACAGCATGGACTCAGAAAAGCAAAAGGGTTTGTAATAAATCTTACAGAACTTTTTGAAGAGCTAATACAAAGAGTTGGCAGGGTGAAAGCTGAGGACATAATTTACCAACACTCAAGAAAGCTTTCAATGCAGCATAACACACAAAAGACTAATCTACAAGGTTAGCAGATCTGATGTGAAGAAGCAAGCTGTTTGAGTACAAAACTGATTGGTGATTGAAACCAAATGGTCCTGAAGAGCAAAACCACATTAGAATAGACAGGTGAGGTTTAGAAGTGGGCAGCCACTGAGGGCTGAATTTTGTTTCTGATCCAGAAAAAAAGAACATTGAGAAAGGCAATAGAAAATGCACATGACAGAAAAAACAAAAGGAAAACTGAATTAATTCTAAGGATTAGAACAGACCAGAATCTGTTGCAAAAGCAACAGATTACACCTAATGCAATTTCATCTGAGCAGCAATGAAGTGCACCATGTTAAATGTCTGTGCACATGTATACACATTTGTGTAGACATACATACAATTTTGTGTTGCATGTGTTACGTTCCTTACTGCACACTTTTTCTACCATTAGTTTATTTGTAGTGACAGTTTTCAGAACTCACAACTTAGTCTGGCTACATTCATTCACAGACATAACAAGGAATATTCTGTTCTGTCCCTCCATGGCACTGGGCATTGCACAGATCTTTTATCATTACCTTTAAAGTTCTGTATATGGCAAAGATCCTCCCTTCTCTTGTGTCACCAGCAACCTCAGTACTTTTCTAGAGTCTGGATAAGATTCTGAACGTTGCCAACCAGGCAGGCAAAGTCATTCCGCTGAATTTACTCAAGCCTTCTGCATGCCTCCTATTTCTTTTGGGAACCCGTTGCAAATTGATTCTATGGCAGATGTCATAGGAATGCTGTACAGTTTTGGAGTGTAACTACTCTGATACCGGAAACTACTTCCTCCAGTTCAAAATTATGCTACCTGAAACATTATTACCATAAACTATCAATAACTACCCTTATCTAAAGTATCATGTGTCTTTTTTTCCTCGTAAATGTAAACCTAGAATAGGATCATCCCTTATTGGCCAAGGAGCACACATCACAAACCCTCATTAATGAGGAAGCAAGAAATATGCATGAAATATACAAGTATTGTTGATTAGTTATTATCTTGCTATTTCACCTTACATGGTTAACCTTTACATACTTGAATTTATGCAATTAATATATCATGGCAAATTTTGTGTCATATTTCCAGTAATTCATCCCCACATATCCTGGCAGAAGTGTTGGTATGGACTATTGTGTCACTTTATGTTCTCCCAAGAAAATCGCCATTCAGGCATTCAGTTGGCTCTTGTATGCATATGTGTGCCTATATATTTTATCTTTTTCAAACAAATATGAGATTCCTTAGGTTTGCTTCCTGCATTATTACATTTTTTCCCTCAAGCATATGCTATAGTTGGTAAACACTTTGGCAAATCTCCCTCTAAACCTCAAAAAGAAAATGTGCTGCACTTTTAAAAATGTCTACGATTTTCTTCCTACACTAAGTACTCTGATTTTCTTTTATGCTTTTACATATTTCAGTAACACAGCCCAGTTCTGTCATGTAGTTATCCAGTCTCTCTTATCTTTTTTAGTGCAAACTGGTTGCTTTTTCTTTTCTCTCTCATCTCATAAATAACTTCATATGCTGGCCACAGGAGGTAAAGCTATTAGCCTAAATCAGTCCTCGTTGATTAATCTGTTAAAACTTACTCAGCAAGTTATATGAACAAGAAAAACTTCCAAATCAATAAAATAATGCATTAGATTATTAAACAATATACATTCAAATGCTAGTTTGAGTGTTGCAATTGCTGAACTGCAAGACTGTAGAGAATGTGAAGAGGACCATTCACCTTACTGGACAAACAGGAAAAAGAATTATATTAGGAAGCTTATGGATTATGATAACATTGCAGCATGGTTCTTCAGTTTATTATTAATATGAGTCTGCATTTTAGCATTCAAAAGAACCTTTCCAGTATGCCTGCCTACTTACCTGATAGATAACCATTAACCTAGTAAGAGGTGAAACTCCCTCTTGCTTTCTTGGATGACTCAACGTGTATCTTCCAGTATAAGCTGTCTCCAGCTACTGAACCATTCATTTTATGCCCACATTAACTAAAATACTTCATACAAATACCTGTTCAGAAGAAATGCTTTCAACTCATTATTAGCTTTTCACTGACAGTAGGCATAGCAATAGCCACCCTAAGAGTGATAATTTTTCTTCTAAAGATGTAAGACAATTCAGCACAAAGATAGGATGCAGCTTTTCTCTCCTGGTCTACAAAATTCTATACCCCAGTCTCTGTTTATATTGTGTAGGAAGGTTGGTACAGGCAGTGCTAAGGTCTTCACCCACTGTCAGAAAGTATATGGCTGCTCAGTGAAGCTAACAAGACAATTCAAAGAAGTTCATGATCATCACCCTGACTCTCTGGCTTGCACTCCTGCATTATCCTCAGCCCATACTCATCCTTGGGGATATACCCGATTCACTGGGTTGGAGCTGCCCTCAGCTGACCCTCTGGCCTGCCCTGCTCCATGGCTGCCCCATGGGGAGACCCCTCTGGTCCCACTGCCCTTGTCCCAAGGAAGCAGCTAGATCACTTTGCAAACCAGCACAAATGCAACCATCAACACAGCAAATATGCTAACTGCTTATGTGTTGGTGTTTGATCTATTTATAAGCCTTTCTACATGTGCTCTTTGGCACATGACCTACTAAATTCTTCCAAGTATTAATTCATTCATCCTCTTCATAGGGATGTCATATCGTATGATATTAGATACTGATATTTACAGATATGCATAGAGAAAAAAAATTGGGCTAGATCCATAAACAACATCGAAGGCCCGTATTTCAAATCCATGTCCTCAAAACTGAGGTACTGCTACTCTTGTCTCTTTGAAGGCCAGAGCTTTCCCATACATCTGTGTTTTCACCCACTAACATTCACTTAAATGTTTCTATCTGGACACTATATCAGCTTACTTTCTGACATCAAAATGTGTCATTTTCCCAGTCTCTTGCAAAGCCCATCTAAAAATCTCAGATCCCAAAAAATATGTCTGGAAAATCTGGACAGATTGCACCTACAGAGCCCACAGTTATGCAGGGTAACAGTGATGCACCTGTCCTTCATCCAGGATTGAAGGACAATTGTGGTATCAGTTCCAGCTATCCCTAAAGGGATATCCTGAATTAAAATGTCCCAATTCCCAATGTCCCAATTACTCAGTTATCATGCATTTTTGAGTGGGTCTTTCTCAAATCTCTCCTCATTTGGCTAATCCCCATGCATGAATAAAAACTAGTCTTTGGGCTCTGAACAATATTAAAAATTGAGGATAACAAATTGAGCAAATTCCCCCTTCGGAATTCACACAAAGTGATTTGTCTGCAGCTACTCAGAAAAAGCTATAACTTTTAAAAAATAAAATAAGATCCTCTGAATAACATAGCAGACTTTCTCTGGACTTCATTTTTAGCTGCTGGTGGAAGTAATCATCTCATATTTATGACACTATTTATGGGTGCTTTCATTCACAGTAGTCTTCATCTTTCATTTGCTTAAATGCCTTTTCTCATCTCCTGTGAAGGAGATGAAAATAGTCTCCCATCTTCCATTTTGTCTCATTTGAAGGCAGGTAATTCTTCAGTCTTCCAGATCACCCTCTGAAAGCAATTCCCGTGGCAGATGATGACACCTGTCGTATCAAGGTCATTTGTTTGTGCTTGGTTTATTTGGAGGTGTTTCCACTAAGTCAATTATTCTCTTTAAAGAATTTTATAAGTAAATTGGATTTCTTCCATATTAGGCCCTTTGTTCCATATGCTGTATATATACTGCATGGGGAAGAGTTTCCATAAAGAGCTCTTCCATGTATTTTACGTTACTGAGCCCCTTTCTTCATAATGATGGTTTCTGGTTTTACAGATAGTGACAAAAGGACTTCTGAACGCTGGAGCACTAGGAAAGCTTTTTTTAAAAAAAAAAAAAAAGAAAAAAAAGAATGATTCCTCCTTCTCCCTCCCCATGCAGGTTTTGTTCTGTCTTCACCCTGTGATTTGATGTTGACCCTACTAAAGTGTTTTAGCTCCTTTGAAACACAAACTGGGAAAAATAAAGCCTAGGAGATCAGCTTGATAGAAGGAAATGGTTTGCAAATTGAAATGCAGAAGCTACTTTCCTACACAGAACATCATGTTGTTCTCACTCATCACTGAAAAATTAATAAAGGCAAGGTATTTTTGGTTAACATAGAGTGTTTGTATTAGTGGTAGTGCTACTTTACATCTAGTATTGAAGAAAAAGATTATATTATTATAATAAAATTAAAGTAATAGTTAGGCTGATATAAATCTGATGAAAGTGATTTGTACTAAGAACTTACTGTGTTAACCTACATAGTTATACCCTGCTCAAAAATGAACATCTAAATTAAGAAAAGGCATATTGAATCTCTTCTCAGAGGACAGGCTGCTGTACCCTATTGCACCTCATGTTGTTCCAGTCCATGGTACAGATAAACTGTTCTGATTTTAATAAGAAAAAGCTAATTATACTTCTTGATTTCTGCTACATAAGCTTCTGTTTTACTACGTTATTTATAGTACTATTGACTGGAGACTTACCTAGCAAAGTTAATGGGTGTTAACTGGTCCCTAGTTAGTCTCCATCCAATCTGATTCTTAACAGACTCAAGATTCCCTGTTTGCATAGGCAACATACAGTGTAGTAAAGAGGCTACTGCAGACACAATCATGCCTGTGTTTACCAGGGTACTTGATGGTTTTGGTAATTGGTAGTGAATAAAGTGTAAAGTGTATAAAGGTTACCTTTCTAGACTTTTCAGTCCATGTCCCATGACTTAACAACAGAGTTAGCCTGAAAGCATGGAAAAAGCTGTAAGGTATGCTACAGAACATAGCACATTACAACTCTGTATTCCATATAAAAATGATTCATTTATAGTATACTTTCAGGTAAGGCCACATCTTTGGAAAGCTTAAACATTACTGCTAACCCTGAACATCTAGCTTATTTCTGGATTTCCCTCAATTGCACAATGAAAAGCTTGTATCAAAGAAATACAGAGCCATAACTTAATTCTACATACCTGATGTTTCTTCCCCTTGCTTCTTGCTGGCATACCAATAAAGGAGTCAATATTGAACACATTTCACCACAGTAGTCAAATCCAGGGAAATATTATATTAGCAGCTCATATATAAAAGGCAAGTAAGGCATGGTAAATAAAAAGTCTCTCTAAAGACAACCAATTATAATGATAAGATGTATAAAGAGAAATAAGCCAATTATTTATAAAAGTTTTATTGGCTTTTGTAGCCTAATTAAAAAATACACTTGTCACTTAGTCCCCAGACTTATTTGGAGGAAAAATGTTAAAATTTGGTAATTGACTTATTTAGCTAATCTAGCTTCCTGTATCATGATAACTTCAAACTTCAAAACTTGTACGTGAGACAAACTACCATATAATTTATTTAGAGAAAATAGTTCATGCTATAATAATGCAGAATGCCCAAATTGCTGTTTGAAACTTATCAAGAAGATTGGAAATGCTCTTATTTCTACAGTTCCCTCAGAATACCTATAAATCCAAACTTCAAGTTCATCATGGACATTCTTCATGCCATTGAAGAGACAAACATATGTCCATATACAGCTGCATGTCTTCACTATTATAATGGTTCTCAGCTCAGTAAAATGCAGTCTTACAAGATCACAATGTAGACAATAGCTGATTACTTAATTTTCCGCTTATTCTTTGGAAATATCAGTTGCAAAAGAGCAATAATTCTGGTTGTTCTATAACTCTGAAACTCTCCATAACCCACTGAAAGACTGCTCTGACCTCAATTCAGCTTCCTATTTTTAGCTTCTCTGACTTCATCTTCAGATAAAAGCAAAATTCCTGTTTCTTGGAGACCTCCATCTTTAATCATTTCTTCTCTTTTTCTTTAAATCACGAAATGAAATCTCTTCTTCCAAATTGCAGCAATAGTTTGTTGTCTATGGAATGGAAATAATGAACACAGAAAAGCACTGATCGAGAGTGAATGTATTGATTTCAATTTAGATAAATATCTCAACAAAGCACAGATACTGAATTAATTACTTTCAAGACTGAATTGAAATTGAATGGATCCCCAAAAAAATGGATTTAGATCAAACTATGTATTTCTTGAACAATATTCTTCCACCAAGATGTTTCAGTCAGCTCTCTGTGAAAATAGATGTATTATATGAATATTATAATCCCATCATTCACATTACAGGTTCTGAAAAGTTGCTTCATAATACCTTAATACTACAGGTAACTTAAATTACAGCTTAATATTAGGTACTATTACTCAGTGTTTTCTATATAGTTTTCCTTCCTATGTCCAGTAACCATGCAGTTTTATTTGAATCATATTCAAATTAGTGAATTGAAAAGTACACTATGGAGATATTAAATAGTATCTGGTAGAGTATTTAAGAGAAATTCCTTGTGTTTCAATCTGTCCTCAAGCTCTTAAAATAATCTTCTCAATCCATTTTTTTATGTGGGCCACTTTGGTCAAATTATAACTTGACTGAAATTCTGGTGATAAAGAACGAGCTGTCCCTCATATGGCCATTCTGAGCTGTCCTCAAAAAAAGTGGAAGGTGAACAAATTAAAATTGTTCTTTACTGTTCCTTAAGTTAGAACAATTACTATTTGCTGGCTTAAAGATATAGACAGAACATTGTTCTGCTTGTGGACCGAATCTAGGATTTCAGTGAAAGGCTCTGAGAGGAAATTTAGCTTCTAAAATGAAAGTTGAAACTGCATTTAAGTTAAAAAGAGATTAGAAAAACTAAGCTGTCAGAAAACACTCAGAATTCAGTCTTAAGAAATTACCAGTATCTGCTGTTAAGCTGAGGTCATGCCCAAGGAAAAAGTGAGTTTGACTCTCTGAAGTGCCAGACAGACTTCTCACAGCATATGCTTTGAGCAGACTTCAACTCAGAAAGTCCAGTCCCACCACGTACAAACCTAGATTTATATGAAGTTTTCTTTTGGTTTTGCAAACATATCCTGCAGCTCTTTTCTCCATCTCTATTGTGGCTTAACGCCAGCCAGCAGCCAAGCACCACACAGCCTCCCTCTCACTCCCCTGGTGGGAAGGAGAAGAGAATCAGAAGAGTAAAAGTGAGAAAACTCATGGGTTCAGATAAAGCCAGTTTAATAGGGAAAGCAAAAGCCGTGCGTGCAAGCAAAGCAAAGCAAGGAATTAATTCACTACTTCCCATGGGCAGGCAGGTGCTCAGCCATCCCCAGGAAAGCAGGGCTCCATCACGCGTAACGGTTACTTGGGAAGACAGACGCCATCACTCTGAATGTCCCCCCTTCCTTCTTCCCTCAGCTTTATATGCTGAGCATGATGTCATACGGTATGGAATACCTCTTTAGTCAGCTGGGGTCAGATGTCTCGGTTGTGTCATCTCCCAACTTCTTGTGCACCTCCAGCCTACTCGCTGGTGGGGTTGTGTGAGGAGCAGAAAAGGCCTTGACTCTGTGTAAGCCCTGCCCAGCAGTAACAAAAACATCCCTGTATTATCAACACTGTTTCTAGAACAAATCCAAACATAGCCTTATACTCGCTTCTGTGAAGAAAATTAACTCTGTCCCAGTCAAAATCAGCACAATCTCTCATATAACTGAATGAGAAACAGAAACAAAAGCTTTTTTTTTTTTTATAGCCACCTACTTTACATTCCTTAAAAGCAACAAAAAAAATGCAGCAGGGAATTGCTTCATCTGGTCATTGTAACAGTAGGACTTATTAGCTTTCACTTTCAAAAGTGACCTCCACTTAACAACTGTTCTCCATGAAAGGCATAAAACCAATGTTCCTGCACCAATATGGAGAAACATAGCAATTCATCATTACCTGCTTTTCACTGTTCTCTGCAGTCAGAACATTTGCAGTACCTCTCTTGCATTCTTACAGTTTTGTCTCTCCAAATTTCTTCTTGGGGTTTTGTTATTGTTCTTTTAAAAACACAAGCAAGTGGATATACAGATTTTTTATTATTTTTTTTTATTTAACTGTCACTGACTACCTGAGAGGGAACATTTTTAAATAATTTGGTTTTGCTGGGTACTCATCATATAAAGAGCAGATAACACATCTGTATAGAAACCAAGCTTGTCTCCCCTTCAACTGTGGAGTACCGTAAGAATGCCAGATGACCTACGTGCAAGTTTAATTGATGTATTTTCATGAATAAATGGTAATGGTAACTATAATACTGCTTGCATATTAAAGACACTTTTAAAAAGGTATTTCATGCCAAATCAACAGGGATTTAATCAGATAATATAAACAAATAATTCAGCAAGTCATACATTAGTCACATTACTCTGTGAAATGGTATTTGGTGCTTTAGCAAACATTTAAAAATGCATTCAGAAAAGAATAAACTTCCTTAAAATATTATTAGATGCAGCTGTTAATGCCAAGGGAAGATAACTCTCAGATCAATGCCCAGTGTAAGCAGATGAACAGGATATCGACTACAGGAAAAGCCCACACTAATAAAAACCACTTCACTTCTGTCAAGGAGCTAAGAAATACTTCTTCTGAAGTCCAACTTTTCATGCTTCCATAAGAAGGAGGTAGTGAAAAATGGGTCTTCTGAGAAGTCTCTATATTGTTATATAGCAAACATAGACTTTCCTGTATGCAGTGTGTACAGGGCAGATTTTCCAAGGAATACTGTATTCCTTGGTTTCTAAAAGGAAGTCCCACCTGCTCTGTTCCTTGCTACCTGTGAATATATGCTGCATGGATCCTAAATCCAAGTAATTTCAAAAGACAAATATACAAAACCTTGAAACAAGGTTTACACCTAGCAGAAAGTCTGAATGGATACAGAGGGATACAATGTACCTACCTATTGAACAGTAATTTTTATTTGTACTTTCTACTGCTATTTTTTATTTTTTTTTAGAATTCCACCTGTTCTTTTTCAAATCAGTGTTACATACAGTAACGGTAATCCCCACATGCTTAAAGTTGTAATGATATATGTCCTGTAATTAGAAAAAAACCCCAAAAAACCTAGCGATCAACTGGTGCTGTTTCTGACAAACAGTATAGATTAGATTAAGAATATGTTAAATCTATGCTGCGTACCTATTGTACATATCATCTTATGTACATATTACATTTTGTCTGTAACAGAAAGAAGCAGAAGCTTCAGATCACAAATTCTAGAAGAAAGAGGGGGAATTAAGACATTTGCTCACATGTACGTCTCAGCATTAGAAAATTGGTTTAGAAAATAATATTTTCTCTTATTTAACAATACTTTAGAACAATCATATGAAAATAAATTTTAATTCTGAGTTTACAGACATGCTAGTTGATGCTTTCAAGACCTAGTATTATGCCAGGGCAATAAAATGGTATGAATCTGGATCTGTCTCAGAAATCAATTCCTTACATAGCCTGCTAATTCATAGTCCACTACCACCTCAGTTTCATATGGCCAGCTCCTATAGCTCCATGAATGCTGCAGGGAGAGGAACAGTAATGCAACTGCCTCAAAGGAATTTGTGCAAAGAAAGAAAACTGACTACCTTCCTCTTCACAGGAGGTACAGAAAAGTCATAATCCAATGCCATTATCTTCTAGAAAAGTTTGCCCCATTCTCCTAGCAAAGATGCAGTATTTTTTAATAAATTTGTGCAAATGCAATTCAAATTAGGACATATCTTGATGCGGAAGTGCAGTCACTCCTTCCTACATAACCAAATGCAAGGGTATTTCTTTCTGAGAAGTTTAAGAAATTGTTGCTTTGTAGACAGAGGACTACCATCTTCAGGTGCTGTTGATGTCCCTATTCTGACTGACTGATCAGTACTTTGGTTCAAGCATCACTGGCAAGGAGACTTGGCTGAAATCAGCCCTTCTGTGCAAACCATGAGGACTGTGCTAGGCCATATCTTCTCAGAAACTAAGGAATCTAGGCATGTCTTATCAGGAGCTAACAGTACCAGCCCGAGCTGTGACAAAACTAAAGCTGCACAAAACTGCAGCTGCACACTTGCACATACACCAAAGGTGGGATTGACTACAATTCAATCACTTTATGCTATAAATATTTGCAGTCCCCCCTGAGCCCCTTGAGCTCTCCTGTATGGCAGCGGAAGGTGGTGATCTACCCCCTTAGCAGGGATGCCTCTCAAGGTTATTCCTCCAGGCTGAGAGACTACTTACCTGGTATCTGATACCTATAACGAAGTAAGCAACATTTTACATTAGGCTTAGAAGTATGCTAGTGACACTTATATACCCAGCTATAGCTTAATTATTGGAAGTGTAGTAAGTAGTAAAGTGTTTGAGTGCCACCTATTTATTGCTCATTTATTGTTAAATCATTGCTAAATCACTATTTAATCGCCATTCAATTACCATTTACTTATGATTCACTCATCAGATAATGTCATATGTCATAATCATTAATAAAACCTTTAGGTTAACCCCATAGCAATGACTTCTCTTAATAACTCACTTGCAACAGATGGTATTAATAACTTTCCCAGAGAGGGTAAGTTGTAAAATGGAGAATAAGGAAAATAAAGTGCTCGGTACTGCAACTCCTGAGCTACCCTGATCACCAGGACATTCGCTTCTGGGTCTGTACAAGAAAGATGGCTAACTGGCCCTGATGCAGCCACAAAATATGAACAAGTTTTACTGAAATTTGTAAAGATGGAATGAAATGAAAAGTCAGTGAGGACAAAGCACTTTCTTCATACCATTATTTGATTAAAAAGCATTTTCAGGTTTACAGCTCACCCTATATTTCCTATGGGTGATTCAGAAATTTTCTGAATATTTTGAAATTAACTGTAACAGAAAGAAACAAAAGAATTGTAGGGTAGCAGTGATTATTATTATTATTATTATTGTTGTTGTTGTTGTTGTTGTTGTTGTTGTTGTAATTAGGGTTGCCTGCCATTTTAAAGAGAATTTGGTGCAAAGAGACATGGAAATAGCATCTGGTTTATAACACGGCAATGGTCTTCAATACAGGAAAAATTCAATGTGTTTTTGCAGAAACATAGCAGATATATCAAAAGCTATTCTAGCTTATTCAAGTTCTAGCTGTGAATTAAAAGTTAAAAATCTATAGTTTTAGTTTTATATTGTATACATCTTTTACACCAGTTTCTTCAGAACCAGACTTAAGTGGCCTTGTGAACATCACTAGCAATATCTAAAATTACTACCCTCCTAAACTGAAAAGTGAGATCCAAAATTTGTGAACAGAATATAGCAAACAACCTTAAGAAAGTGGACATGAGTATAGATCAGGTAACAGTCACCAAATTTAACATGATGCAGAGCTTTCTCAAAAATCCTTCCCATTTTTTCATAGAATCATAGAATCATAGAATGTTTAGGGTTGGAAGGGACCACTAGTAGTCCCTTTTCTGTAGTAATAGAGAGAGATCTATTCACTAGTTTCTTTGTTTTGAAAATTTTATATAAAATCACTTCTACAATCAACTTCTGAAAATGGCCCAAAAGATATTCACAATATTGGGAATAAATAAATGTTAGACTGCACTAGTAAATCAATTCCCTTTTTCTTTCATAGTCAGCACTGTTTCCCACATTCTTATATAGTGTATCTGGCTAGTGATATTCTGCATTATTATACTTTCAAATGCCACCATTTATCTTACAAGAAAAATTTTGCTTATCATTCTCGTCCTCAGCAAGGGATGAAAGAGACTATTTTCTAACCTTGAGTCCAATATTAAGGTATAAAGATGTACTTTAGCTACTGCTCTGGCCAACAGACTGAAGACAGAGCTAGACATCTGCAGAGCTAAGGGACTAAAGTACAGCTTAAGCTATGTACTAAAGTACAGCTTAAGCTATGTAGATTCTATATTCCAGATTCTATAGATGAAAAGTGATCACATCCGTGGAGGACTTGAACATTTATGAATATGTTGCAGATGCATACATATTGCATTGTGCATGACAGAGAACGATCTTAGGGAAAAACTAGGAAAATTTCTGAAGAGGAAATAAGTAATTTTCTGAAAAATTCTGGTGTGACCCAAGCAATATTGTATATTGCTTAATTTGCTTGTGTTTGCTAAGTGTTGTGCAGAAAAGCAGTGAATGAAACCAAATTCAAGAACAATAGCATGGAAGAGGTTGTAGGTTGCAAAGACATCTCTTTATTGTGAGGGAAGCTTTACAGTTGTGAGGATGAAACCAATGTTTCTCTAATTAAACAAAAAAAATGTCTGTAAGATGTCACCTACCATAAAGTTGCAGGTATTTCACAGGTAATCAGCTGATTCATATATATATTAATATATATGTTCACATATAATCAGCTGATTATATCACCTTGGGTGAGGGGGCTGGGTGGGGTGGTGGTGGGGTGGAAATCAGATCAAAGCAGATACAGATATTAAATATAATAGGAGCTGGACCACTACTAGATAAAGTGCTTTTTAACCTAATATATTTTTCATTGCTGTATTATGCACACGGCTAACAAAAGGTTCAGTCTTAAACTATTTACATAGGTTTAATTACATTAGACTTAAAGGCAGTTAGCTGTTTGGAACTTGGCCCCCTGCCATTTGGTAATTAGCACATCGTGGTATCCTACCGAAAAACACTTCTGGTAGCCTGGAAAAGGCAGAGTTGTGTAAGCAATACCCCCATCTAGTGATAAAAGCGTAACCTAAGTGGACTGCACTTGATACCCTGTGTGAGACAAAATCAGGAGCACCTTCTACTCTGTGACAGGAGTAGCGACAGCTTCTTCAACCTCAACAGTCTGCAAATATAACTTGCATATGCTGTAACGTGAGCAAGGCATAAAGGGCTGTGCACTACAAAGACACCTTTCATGCTGGTAATAATTAACAATACCCTGCTATTCTTTGCAAGCCTCTGCATTTCTCCTGGAGACTGTCTGAGTTCCTGCACATCTGAAAAAGCTTTGTTCTATGAGGCTTTGAAGTATGTTCTTTCACTTGGCTAAAATGTATGGCCATCAGAATTCACGTATTACAGTTCTAAGCAGAAAGTTGCCAAAATATGCCAACAAGTTGAGAGACATTATAAATGTTGTGTTTTAAATATACCCACTGAGAGATATGAGGTAATTTCAAAATAGGTAAACAATAAAGTTCCAGGATAATATATTGGTTTTATTGCAGCACCTTAACCTTGAATAGAATGTACTCAAGCAATATTGTGTCATTTTAGTTGCAAAATGATCTTAAAATCCCTTATCTTTTAACTTCTCAGCTTTTGAAAGCAAACTAGCCTTGAAGACATACAACATCACTGATGATTAAGTAGTGAAACAGCATTTATCAAAATAAAAAGTCCCGATTTTCATGTTTTTAGCAAATTTATTTACTTAACCAATAATTCAGAAATGGCCAGTTTCCAAGAAAAGCTGAAATAATATTTCACTTAATCCATGAAAACATTATACTATTCAACCAGATTTTTTTTAAAGTGCCATCCTAAATTTTTGTTAATACGACATAATTCTTCCATTTCAGAATATTGTGAGTTTGATATTCCCAAAAATTGCAGTCTACTAATGTCTTGAGGGTTTATCCTTTCACTAAGCCTACCTAAAGACTAACTATAATATACTTAGCTTACAGACTATGACCCACATGAAACTTGAAATATTATTTCTGTTTAGTAATTCTAACTGCACTATGAAACCACATCTATTACTATGAAATCTTATTCTAGGACTTTCTCCCTTGTTCTTGTCCAAAAGAACCCCCATTTTACCAGCTAAGATGGATAGAGGACGTATCCATATCCAGCTCATTTTTGGGTTATCTATTGTGCTGAGAGAGGTTGGAAATTGCTAATAATCTTTATTTCTGTTTTCATATAGTTTTTGAATATATATATCTGTATAGTGCCTCATGTTTATTGAATGCCTTAGACTTACTGAGTGTTTCCATTGTCTGTTGGCATTTTACTCTCTAGTGACATACATTCTTTTAAAATTAATTAGACTGTGAAATAAGATGTCTTCTATTTCTGAGGCAAAAATACAAAACCTGTCTTGCTCATACATTCTGCATAATATGGAAAAATGTTGGACAGCTTCTGTTTCCCTAACACTGTTGGGCAACCCAACTCATTTCCTCCTTAGCTTGAGTTGCATGAGTGGATTTTGTTATGGATTTATTTGGGCATGGCTAGGGAAACTCTACGTTTTCCCAAACTCTTCAAATGGAATAAAATATATGCATTATAAAATCAGATATGAACTATGAATAAGTCCTTAGTGGTTTAAACCAGATACAGTTTAATCAGTTATAATCTTCTAGGTAACTGTGAGGAAATATAACTTCAGACAGCAGCACTTCTGAGAGCTCTGAACTGCACACTGGAATAATCACTATGCCATAATATTGACTGGTATTCACTTTGTAAGTTGTCCTATCTCTATAGACCAGTACACAAGCAAATAAGAAATGATCAAGAACACTGCATGAAAACACTAATAGTTTTGACAAATGCAATTTACATGAAATTATTCTTTACAGTGAATTAGAAAATCTGTTTTATAAATGCTCTCTTGACTTGGTACATTGCTATCTTGTTTTGCTAATCATTGTTCTAAGGCAAGGCTAGAAATATGACAATACACTGGAAGAACAATGAAGCATTTTATGCTTTTCCAGTTACCAACTAGCAAGGTTCTATTGTTGAGATAAGATTGTGTTATTTATTGTTACTTGGCAGTCTAAAATAATTAATCAATGACTACACTTAAGATCTCAAGTGAATTTCAATGTCTTCTACAAACTTCAGGCAGAAGCCTCTTTCCTCCTTCTCTGCCTCTGCTCCTCTCCAAAAGGCCATACTAGACATCTGTTGCAGACTTCCCAGAAATCTGCCAATTTCAGACTACTTTGAACTGAAGATGAGAGAAAAAGCTTTCACGGGTAATGTCCTGCCAAACACAATGTCTCTTACATATCAGTTGGTAGCAGCTGTGGCAGAACAGCATGAGGAGAGATTTAATTCCTGATAGGCCATTTAGGACTTTATGGGTCATAACAAACATCTTAAATTCCATCTGGAGACCACAAGGCAGTCACTGTAAACACCACAGAAGTACATCAATGCTCCCAAGTAAAATACCCTCTTTTACCCTCTCAATAGTAAGTGACTATTATGTACCACACCTGTGTCAGGCCCTAAGAGATTCTAAAGTACAACACCATGGAGAGTATACTTTTGCAGTCTAAGAAAATGACTCACTCTCCCTGAAAACAAAGAACAACAAAAAATTCTAAAACCCACAACATAAAGTAGAATAAATTTGGGTCAAAAAAATCATAACATGAGAGATAAACCCAAGAAACAAGCTGTAAAAATGCTGGCTTCCATAATGTGATCTTCAGATAATAATGGAGAATCTATGCTGCCACTGATGAATATTAATGAGGGTTGACAAATGGTAACTGAATATGCACCCACTATTGTCCACGTTTCTTCTAGGGTGCATTTTCTCCTACCTTACGTAGCTTGCGAATTGTATCACTTTCAAACAGAGTCAAGGTAGATAGTTCTGCATCACTGGAGCAAGGAAAATGTGTTTCTGTTGTCTGTCAAACACTGTGGCAGCTGATATGGATAGAAGTTTGTTACACAAATCTTAAGGCTGGATGCTGCCATCTAAAAACTACTGGGTACTCCCTGTGTTGGATCATTTTTTTCTTATTTCTTTATTGAAAAAAATTTCAGTTTAAGTCCTCACAACTCATTCAATACTCTCATGACTGTTCTGAAATGTAGCTGATTTTTTTCATGTCTTTATGATACTGTATGATCCTATTATACTAATATTTGCCTTGTCGATCAGTGGTCAGTATGTATGAACAAATACAAATGGAGGCAAAATCTTTGGATGAAAAAGTTTGCAGCGTTAGTTCTGTTTTGTGACTGAATTATGTTAAATTGTTTATTTAGCCAGTTTAGAAAACTTTTATTTTTTTCCTTTATTTTTCAAACAAATATTACCCACAATCTTAACTTTTCCAGGATTTTTTTAAATGTTTAAGGGCAAGTACAAAACAGCATCTATTTTTCCCCCGCCCTGCAGCTGCATTCCTTCACTTTTGCCACTGTACCACTGCAAGCGCTTTTTCTGCACATATGGTTCAGACCACCCTCCAACTGTTTTGAGACTCTTGAAATACCTCAGCACCTGCCACTGCAACCTAAATCCTGCTCCCTCCTGTGCACACATAAATATTAAGGCACATATGGTACTTTGTCAACGTCCCAAACACCTAGTCTACATTACTGTATGCATTTGCAGACTGATAATTTGCTTTCATAAAGCTCTAAAATTCATCAGATCATAAATTCACATACTCATATCTCCCCTTGAGTCCTCCAGAACCACTACTGTGTTTCATAAACTGGATCAAAACCAAACAAGTTTATGTCACATAGAGAAAGAAGGAGCAGCTTTGTGCTGTTACTGGAGAAAAGACTGTCAGAGCCTGATTAGCAAGTATGATATATTTCAGTTCAGATTTCAATAATGTAATACAGATTCTGCTCTTTCTTCTGTTTTCACTTTTCTTCAAAACACTTGAAATATAGACTGTTCTATTTTGCAACATCAGTGATTCAGTGGCAAAAGCCATCTTTGTTCAGTTTCAAAATACCCATAAACTTCAGTATTTCATGGTTTCAAACTCAACATGATAACAACATCAATTTTCAAATATTCCACTAAAAACCAAGTGCAAAATGTACATCCACATCTTCAATGTTTTCAGAATTGGGGCAGCAATGTTGAAGAATATTGATAATGCATAAAGTGAAATATAAATACTTTCCTACAGAATTAATGATTTTTTTTGTTTGTTTTAATAAAACCTGTTTCTTTTAATGAAAACATACTTTTCTTTCTTATTTGACTATAAAAGCTGATCTTTAGCCAAGAGGTCATAACATTTTAACTCTTTTTTTTCCTAATGCACCACTGTGGTTCTCAGTAAAAGGGAAAAAAGTCCCAGAAATCACTGTGATTCAACAAGTAAAAGCAAATGGTTTCAATTTTGGGGTCTAGATTCGCAAGATCTGCATATGCACTTGGCAGAACAGAGAGCACTTGTGCCCTTGTAGCCTAGTGCATTCACCAATGATGAATGAAAACTAAGCACATAAGCTCTTTCTGACTGAAAGCAGGTATTTTACCCTACAACAGAGTGCACTGCCACTGTATTTGGGGTATTATAAAGCTGTTATGTATCAGTCTTTTCTCTAAACACCATTCAATTTTTCAAAATACTGAATGTTCATTGGTACATCTGTGATCTGTCTTAGTGCCCTCACAGGAGACCATCTAAAACAGACACTTGTGACATTGGCCCCAGTGACTCTGTTTGTGATCCTTTACTTATATACATGCTGCGTTTCAGGGGTGCCATCCGTAACCCAAACCTCTGCCTTTTGCTGAGAACTGCCAGAACCTGGAAATTTCTTTTTTGTATGCACAAATTGTTTACACTTATTAGTAATGTTTTAGCAACATATGCGACAGTACCAGATTGCCACACTGGCTCAGCAGTCTGCAAGTATTCAAATAGTTCTGTTTCTAGGAATACTATCATATCATCTGATATTCTAACTTGGTAATAATGGCAGGCAATTACTGTGTCAACAAAAGAATTCACCTTTAAATAAGAGATCTCACGGACTTCACTAGGCCTGTCTAAAGCCTCTGGTTTTCTGTTCAAGCATCCAAATGCACCTTGGGTTGTCAGACATTTTGTCAGTCTATGATATTGATATACAAAATTGGTAAACAGGCATTGAACAACATGGGCGATGTTGACAACTGATTTTAAATATGAAATGTGAAGAGCATGTGGTTATAAAATCATGGAGGTCAACATTTCCCAAAAAAATCTTACACAAAATTACTTTTTTATTATTAGATTTTTTAACATAATAATTAGTTTTACCTTATCTAAGTATAATCTTTCAGATCCTGTTTAACAAAGCTTAAAAGTTGTGTTTGATTTTTACATAGGTCATCAATAAGAAGGTCATTATGTTGCTGAAAAGATGGTCATTACGTCAGTCCTCAACATTGTCCTTTATTTAACTGCATTAGCATGCAGTTAGCAGGCTATAAAAAGAAATACTAGAAAACCATAGATCCTACTTGGAAACCATCGTTTCTGATAATATAAAAAATGTCTTTTCTATAACTTCCTTGGAAAATGAAATTACACATTTTTTCAAGGTCACTCAGTAACCTAAAAGATTCACATAATTTTTCTCTTCAGAAGAAAGAATTTCCACTTGCTTAAGTATATGTAAATAAAATAAAATTATAAACTTTTAAATGCAAATTTTATTTTAAAATATTTTAAATATTATAATACTCTATGAATAGCTGTAGTCCAAAAAAAGCTCCAAGAAATGAATGGCATTTAAGGAAAAGTTCCATAAGGCACTCTGCATTGACATAGATGTTAGTGACGTGGGTTGATAACAGGGTAATAGAACTTCCCTGGGGTTATTTAATACAATTACAAGACTAGGTCTGCTTTCGAACAGCATCTTACAAAAATGTCTAGTGTTTGAAATAGTGTCGTATGGCATACTTTCAAGCTTCACTTGTACATTCCAGGGTCACTTATCCACGGCTCAAAATTTAGCTTTCAGCTTTTTCAGTGATATGTAAATTATCACCTTAGTAAAAGCTGTGCATTTCTGGCTGTTGCAGCTTCTAATCAAAGCTAGATATTAAGGGACAAATTCTTCCTAACAGGACAGGTTAACTACAACACATTCAGATTCTTTAATACACCTGCATGGAATGGAATTTTTTTTCAACAAGAATTCATTTTGGTTTGGCGCAATATTATGTTCACCAAAGACACACATGGGGAGTACATTTTGCTCTTTGTTATCCAAATCAAAATTTCTAGCCATTCTTTTTTTTTTTTTTTAATTTGATCTTTTTAGTAAGACAACACTCAAAGGGTTCAAATCTCTAAAATCATGAAGAAAATTCAGTGACCACTTCACTAAGAGAATAGGGAAGGAAAGGAAGGATTTTTTTTGTTCTTTAAAACCACTGTCATTTCAATAATCAAACTTGCAGTGATTTGTAAACAGTGCATCAGGACAGCTGAGGGGGTAATAAACAACAGCTGGAGGTTTTGGCAAAGACAAGAAAATTCTGCAGCTGTGTTATCAATTAAAAGGTAATGCAGAACTCCAATTTTAACAAGATTGTAAATATTTTCCTATTCCCACTCCTTGCACACATTGATTAAGGCTGAACATCTTTTATTTTCCCATTTCTGTAAATATGTTTTTATACAAAATATTTCCTTTCTCCATACTAATGTTTCCATAGCAAACAGGTAAATGCCAGCATCTCTCCTCCTTGTAAACATAGGCAATATTTTCCTTCCAGTGTAAGTTTTGCCCAAGAAAGGACTCATTTAAACAACGTACTGAGACTCTCAACAGCTCTGACTTCTAGCTTAAGCTTAGAAGCTACCTCAGTGAAAACGAACAAAAGCAGCAGCCAAAATTATTCCATTAGGTAAAATAAATCACAGATTTTTAGCACAGAAATCACAATAGTGACAAATCTACTACTCAACTTGGAAATTAAACATGTGCAAACTGACAGAGAGTGTTTCTTTACAGCATATTATTCCAAAGGTTTTTCTTATTGTTGAATACCTGTAAATACTGATCACAGAACACAGAATCATTTAGGTAGGAAGGGACCTATCAAGATTCAGTCCAACCCCTCTGTTCAAGCAGGTTCAGCTAGATCAGGTTGCCCAGGCAGGACCCTCTCCACCTGGGTTTTGAATATCTCCACAGATAGGATGTCTACCATGACCTACCATGTTGTCCATTCAGCAAGTTCATTTGACAAGTCTTCATTGTTCTGCAACAGTAGCACTGGCCACATAAAGTCAGAAGCTTCAGTGTCCAGTGTACTTTCCATTTCACTAGCTGAAATTGCCATTTCACTAGAGAGGTTTGTCTCATGAGAACATTCCAACATTTGCAGACTTTCAAACATTTTTTGGATATTGACACCAAAATATGGAATAGTACTGCACCGTACGTCAATATTCTGTGATTTTCAATATTTTTTTGATAAAGCAACTGGAATGTTCACCCATATTAAATGAAAATATCTTCCTTGGAAATAATGATAAATAGGTTTATTTATTATTCTCAAGGCTGTTAAAACTTTGAGAGGTAATGGAATGTTCTAAAAGGACAATGTACTGGTTTAGCTGTAGAACATTTACAGACAGAGAAGCAAGAAAAATCCCTTATAAACCCCAGCTATGACCTAAATATACCTCCTTAAATGATGAAGTGTGATTCTTTTTATGCTCATTTTGTTCTTGGTTATGACTGTTAATGAAGCTGCTAATAGTACCTGTGCTTTTGCGATGAGGATATCTGTCTGCCAAGAACAGACTGAGATCTCCCTTTCCTTCTCTGAGAAGAGGGTGTGTGGATATTCACTCAGTTAGAACCAATAATCTCTCAGACATAAAACACCTTTTGCCTTTACAACCTAAGGAGCGCAAGCACATATTTTACACACCTTCAGCAGTAAAGAAAAGTAAATAAAACAAACAGAACAAACTACCTCTGAGCATAGCTCTGAAACATTTTAAATGATTTGTTTGATTCAATCTTAGTGTATTCTTGTGGAGCTAAGAAAGCTGACCTAACCACACCTAATCTCCATTATGAGATCATCCTGTTTAGCCCTGCTTCTTTGGTCTTCTACCACAAACACCTACTACCTACAATGTCACTATACCAAACTGTCTGCCTGGTTTCCAGGGTTACATTTATAATAAGGGTGCACTCCCATTGTTTTAAAGAATGCTTTTTCTATTGAAATGATTTATTCTCTGGTTTTCCCAGATAAAATATTTCCACATTATTCAATGAAGTATTTAAGTAATTTAGTCATTAACCAAGCCACACACTGCAAATTTTCACTCACTTGAAAAATACAAGTGAATACAATACAAGAGGAATATGAAACTCAAGGTAGAAGTCCAGCAAAGGCCCAGTGTAGCAGCAGCAGCACTTTACACACGCTAACTTCCATTCTGGAGCCTGTACAAGAAAGCAGTATCTGACCTGCAAACAGTAAAATGCAAGTACAACAACAGTACAGAAACAATTGGTAAGTACAAACAGTGCCCCTTCTTGCTTTCATATATAAGTTAGTTGAAATAATATAGTGATATAAATGGAGAGGAAGGCAAGGAAGAAAAAAGGAGGCATCTGGCTAAAATATTTGGTATAGGTTTTAAAACATTTGTGCCATGCCCTCACCTGTCCCTAAGCCCTATGGCTTATATGAACAACAGTCAAACTACCTGCCTACACATACACCAGGTAAAACAATGCAAAAATTTTAAATACCTGTCTTTTTTATATACTCGTCAACTTCATAGCATCCAAGTATATTCTTAGAATTATCACGGTATTAGCAATACTCACACCACAAGGCTTTGATAAGGAACATCAACTAGGGAATGCATTTCAGTATCAAACTATGTGCATTTTGCATTTAACTGCTCTCTAGTGTGACTGAAAACACATTTAAATGGTCTTTCTTGGAATACAGTGTCGTGGCTCTTCTGCATTCCTCAACAAAAATTCTGTTGATTTCATGGAGCCAGACTTTCACTCCCAGTATTTCATTATTCCCTGAAACAGCTAGGTTTTATCATCAGACTTTATTTCACCACAGAAAGCCAAAATTTTCCAGAAGAAAGATTTATGTACAGAAGAAACAGATGGTCCTGTCCATGAAAAAGAATGATAATAGGATGCCAACTCAGCACTTGTGAAGAGGTCTTTAATAGTCACTGGAGCACAACAGTACTTCAGCATACAAACAGAGAACTTTTTTTTTCCGGTGTTAGGACGCTTCAATGCTGGAACACTAAAAAAATTACAGTACTGGTCCTGGTAGAGAAACTGATTCTCAGAAACAAAAGCATATGCTCTTTTGCACCACTGCACAGTAGAACTAAAATGACTCCCCAAGCTCTTTGAAAACAAATTAGGTATTTGAGGCTTGACAATAATAAGTAAAGTGTGTCCATCTCTTTAAGAAGTGCTGCCACAGCAAGCTTGATGAACAATTCATGAAAGGCTCTGAATTTCAGAAGGAGGGGACCTGAGTAGTCACAGATTGCACTCCTCACGCTCCCCTGTGCTAGGCCCTTTCCTCACAGGGCTCTGTCACACTTTCTTCTGTCCAAACTGTTGTGAAGGGAGTGCTGAAGAAGGAGGAATAACATTTAGAACAAAAATGTACTTTGAGTAAAACAAAGGATGAACAGGAGTAACCAGCTCTTCCTTCTTTCATTCCAGGGGAATGATGAGAATAACTGCAGATTATTGGATAATTAAATAAATAAAAGCTCTGTCAGGAAAACCTAGCCAGATCTAAACAATCGCATGGGTTTCACAAGTAGATAATACAGTAATAGGTGAATAAAAATATGTTAACACTACCATCACTTACATCTCAGATCAATCTTCCCACAGCACCTTCAGAAAACTCACAGGAAATCAGCTAGATGAAACCAGATCATCGAGACCGAACACCCAGAGCATATGGTAAGGAGCAAGGTGTAGTCCAAGTACTTCCCATCCATAATGCCAGCTGTGTATAATTAAGGTTTGCAGTGCCAACAGCGACAGCACTACTTGTATCCTTGACTGTCTCAACAAGATATATAGTATATATTTGGGCCTGCTTCAATTATATGCTTCCTATGAAACCTTAAGAAGTTTCTTGTCTCCATGTTATTTAATTTCTTTTATGAAAAATATTCTCAAATACCTTACCATTGTCATGATCATATATTCATCTTTTCAGTAAGATACTGTGGGGATGAGTAGGCAAACAACTACAGAAAAAACGTTTGTGAGATTTTCCAGGGTTAGGTGTTTAGTGTACTTTAGTACTAGTGAAATTTATATTTTGTTCAAATAATATGAAATTTTGCTCCTGCATACTTCTGAAAACACTGAAAGTGCCACATAAAAGTGAGAAAGGATGTAAGCACTAGGAATAAGAAGCATTGTAATTCCTTTGTTTCATATCTCCTAAACACAGAGACATGGTTTGAACGTTAATTGCTGAATTTAGGAGACAAGTAAAATGTAAGTCTCTTTTCCTTCAAATAGCAGAAATTAAATATGCTTCATTGATAGCAAAGCTCCTACAGTGCAACTGCATGTCCTAGATTTTTTTTAAAAATATCTACTTATGTGCAATGGATTGTTGATCTTCCAGAAAGTAAAAGACATTTTCTCAAATGCATTTTTATGTATATTCACTTTTAAATTCTAGATGGGGTACTTCTAAACAGTGTCCAGACTATTATATGGCTCTAAATCCATCGAACTCGATAGAACATTAATGGTAGGTTCTGACCAATTTCAAAAAAACATAAAGCTTTCATTCTTTACACAGCTGCTTCTGAGTTCATAATACACTGATATACACAGGTAATTACAGCAGCAGCCACCTAAGAAACTAATATTATTTTTCAGATAATGTATATATATTTGTCGAAACAGATCAAAGCAATAAAGACATTGCCACTTTCCCTAGAATTTCAGTACACTTATTCAAAGTACTGTGGTCTAGAAAGAGAAAATGTAATCTGCTAAGCACCACATGTATTTTACATGGCATTAAACTAAACAATTAGGTTTGGTCACTCAAGTTTTCCATATTTAAGCTGTTTCATTCATTCTTTAATGGCATAAAGTAAACACAATTACTTAAAACCTTTAATCCCATCCCTGAGCTAGTTAAAACTAATTAAAAATTGGACATAAATTTTATTCTACAGAATTATTAAGGATTTCTTTCTTAAAATCCATTCCCCTATTTATTCTTGACACAGAGTGGTTCTAATCATTAAGTGCAGATGCTTTTGATGACAGAAAACTGCTCTGAATTTCAATAGAATAAATAATTGTTAATGTCAACAGAAAAGATTTCATTATATTCAGTAGGACAAACTATGTTTCCAGTCACAGTTTGGTGAAACTGGAGTCACACACTGAATTGGAGAGTTGTACAGCGTTTGTGTTTGTAATATAAAAATAATTCTTAGGTCATATTTTTTCTTAAACTTTTAATTACTTTCTAGGATGCTTATTAAAGTGATGATTCTTTGAGTCTAACTATATTTTTAGCATTGACTACACTTACTACAGTTTTTCCTACACTACAGTGTTTCCCTTCATTTATGGTTATGGTTTACCACAGCATTTGCAATCTGTAGTAATAATAATCTTTACTGTCTGTTTCATTTCACTATACCTAGACAGCCCATTAAACTGGGATTATTAACTGGTCTGCTGATGCTGTGCAGCACAGTGATTTGTACATTATCTTTTATAAAAGAGAAGCAGTAGCCTGGCACTCAGTTCAAGTGATAACTTTTCTTAGAGTTCATGAAAACTGTATGGATTCCTACTCAGAAAAGGAGACAAACATTGTAAAAATCTTCTTGGGTGGCTGAACAGACTGTTCAGCTTTGCACCAATAAGAGGAAAAAAAATCTTAAATATAGGTCAGATACTTATCCCTGTTACTACTTTCTGATCTCGTAAAATAATATTAATCATGCTATTATGAAAAAAAAGGCATCTGAGGTGAAATTAAATCTTATTATCTAAGAAGGACATGATGTTAGTAACCTAGCTCAAATTTTTCTTAATTATCTCAGTAATAGGAGATCTAGTATTACATTGGAACAAATTCACTGCGTTACATTTAATGCAACATATTTTCACTGATATAACAATAAAGATTCTCAAAGATTTCCCAGGAAAAAGAACCAACATATTAACTTAACATTGTCATTAGTACAACTTTTATGGGACACCATTTGCCAGCTATATTCAAGTGTGATAAATTATTAATAGATACACACATCCTGTATTAATGCTGTCAGCAACCAATCACTGATGAAACTATTGTTTTTGTCATCAGAGGATTCCTGCAATAGAAGGAGTTATGCTGAGACGGTTTTGGTGTAAATATTAGGCGATATTCTCACCTTCTACTGTACAGAGCTGCCATGTTCTCCATAATTTTATGCCAGTCTTACTTCCTCAATCACTAGCTGAGCAGGACCAGCTCTATAAGGACTTTATCTCAGTAACTAGCATAAAACTATATTTAATTCAAAAAAGATGATTTTTTCTAAGTATTCCAATATAATTTTTTTGGCAATAAATGTCAGGATGAAGAAAAACACTGTGTTTGTCCTAAGCACCAAGTCCTGTACAAACACAGAGTCTCATGTATGTTCAGTACACATTCACTCATGGTCACATATCATAATAATGAAGGCAGACATCTCCCAGCACAGGAGAGAAACACAGAAATCCTTCCTGAGGAACACCTAAGATACGGTTCCCATCACGTTATAACCTACCCCTAGCAGTTCCCGTTTTCCACCTTCTCGCTACTGGTACCTACTGAGTATGAAGAGGAGATTTTAGCAGGACCTATTGAACTAATTTCATCTTCACCATATCTGATCAAATTTGCTTAGTCTACCCCTTTGCACAGATATCCAAGAGGAATAATATTAGTTCCCTAAACAACCAGGCACACTTGGAGTACAGGCTTCTGTGCTAAGCACTACACATACACAGCCAAACTACAAACAGGTTGAAGATCAAAAGCTGGGTGACTTAGGAGTATTTGTTGCAGACGATCAATTACTAAATGTAAGAGGTCGAGCAGCAGCAATGAGAGAAACAGCTGCTTCCTTATGAGAGCAGCAATCTTACAAGGAGCAGAGAAAAGACAGGAGAATAGTTAGCAAATTAGGCATGGCTAGCCATTAGGAAAATGAAATTTCTTCTATGTTTTTGAGGAAAATTAATGTTAAATTACAACATGTTGGGCACCAGTGTCACAGTGAGGACCAGCTGCTCTACAAGGGTGGAGCCAGGAGCCAGCCATGACACCAACACAGGCAGGGACAGGGGCTTGGCCATGGCTGCAGCTTGCCTGCAGTGATGCCTAGGAGTCTCTCTCCAAGGCCACCAGTGGGAAGGCAACCCTTGACGGCACTATTGCTACCATATGGCCCTAAGCCCCAGTGATCAAGCCCCCAGGAGTGGGAATGTTCTCAGGACCCCAACAATTCCTGTGGAACTCACTGGGTGATAGCTCCAACACTAGTTTGATGTCAACTGCATCGGGTACCCAGAAAAAGGAAGGAATCACAAGTGCTGTAGGCTCAGAATTTGTTCCTACATGTTATAATTATCAGCTGATGTTTTTGTTAATGATCACAGAGCTACCTTCTGCCTCTAATAAACGAGTTGGTGAATGCACAGTTGTAACACATGTCTTTAGAACAGGACAAAAAGGTCTTCAAAAAGCTTGAAAATCTTGTTCATGGAAGTGCAGAAGAGGGACTGTTTAGGCCTTGTCCTGGTATGTACTGGGAAGGAAAACTTTGGCTGGGCTTCATAAAAATCATGGGAATCACATAAATCATGATTTTCAGATGCAACAGTAAATCAGAATCACAAAATCACAGAATGGCAGAGGTTGGAAGGAACCTCAGAAGATCATCTAGTCCAACCCTCCTGCTAAAGCAGGTTCACCTAGAGCAGATTGCACAGGACATCATCCAGGTGGGCTTTGAATATCTCCAGAGAAGGAGACTCCACAACCCCCCGGGGCAGCCTGTTCCAGTGCTCTGTCACCCCTAAAGTAAAGAAGTTCTTCCGCATATTCAACTGAAACCTCTTTTGTGTCAGTTTGTGCCCATTACCCTTGTCCTGCTCCTGGGCACTACTGAGAAGAGTCTGGCTCCATCCTCGTGACTTCTACTCTTCAGATATTTGTATGAGATCCCCTCCCAGCCTTCTCTTCTTCAGGCTAAACAAGCCCAGCTTCCTCAGCCTTTCCTCACAGGGGAGATGCTCCAGTCCCCTCATCATCCTTGTTGCTCTTCTCTGAAGTCTTTCTAGGAGTTCCTCATCTTTCTTGAACCAGGGAGCCCAGAACTGGACATAGGACTCCAGGCGGGGTCTCACCAGGGCAGAGTAGAAGGGGAGGATAACCTCCCTTGACCTGCTGGCCACACTCCTCTTAATGTGCCCCAGGATACTGTTGGCCTTCTTGGCAACAAGGGCACACTGCTGGCTCATGGTCACCTTGTCATCCACCAGGACTCCCAGGTCCCTCTCGGCAGAGTTGCTTTCCAGCAGGTCAGCCCCCAGCCTGTACTGGTGCATGGGGTTCAACCTCCGAGGTGCAGCACTTGACACTTGCCTTTGTTGAACTTCATCAGGTTCCTCTCAGTGTAACTCTCCAGCCTGTCCAGGACCCTCTGAGCCCTGTTGCTCAGCCAGTCCTTGAGTTTTAGAATGTAAATTTCCACCTATTTGTTTCCAGACATTATCCTCTATGATGTTATGGTAAGGCTGTTGACAATAATATTTGTTTAACGTACATATTTTTCTATGCAAAACACAGTTTTCCTAGTGATTCCTTTCCTTTTTCCATAGTTCCAAGCTTTATAAATAGTATCACAACTTGATTCACTGCTTGTTGTTACTGAACCCTGAGTGATTAAAGTGTACAAATATAGGCAAACAGTATGGCATGTTTACCTTTTACCTCATCTTTGACCCTTGAACTTTCATAAGCAGTTGTACTTCAGTTGCTTCTGTATTGGTAGGTCATCTTATATATTTTCCTTTCAGCGTGGCCTTTGAGAAGCCTCTCTCCTCTAATGGACTGAAATCTGTCTTTATTCAAATCCAAACACCATAGCTGATGAATGAGGGATGGAAGTCTAAATGAAGAGTAGCTGAAGCACTGAAACCTGTCTGAATTTCTAGATCTAAGTTAATCTCAGATGTCCATGTCACTATTTCCAACTGCTTTACTATTTAATACACTAAAAAAAGCACAATGTAACTAAGATTTATGTTCATCTCTCAATATTCTTCAGGAAGCACAGCTTCTCCTTCCCTAGTCATGCAAGACTGAAGTCTAGGGAATCAGACTGAGATTACAAAGGCTTCAAAGGGCATGTCTGCATCAAGTAATGAGCTGTATTGATCCTAGCTGGGAGGCTGTTGTACATTGAGCAGTTACTGACCACAGAGCAGTTAACCTGAGTAGGCATAGGCAGGTGCTGCACTGTGCTATGCTGAGCTATGCTCTGTGTTTACCTTCTCCTTCATTCTCTCATTGTGCTGTGAATACCCTTTGGCCATAGGATGAAATTAGCTAGCTAATCATAGTGGACAAGTTTGTAGGCAATACCCACTTGGCACCACCTGCATATCCTTGTCTTTACCTTAGAGTGAAGCAGCATGATCTCACATGAACATCCTTTTTCCTAATAATAGAAAAGATCAATTGGATTGTTTTATTCTAATGGAAGTCTGCAAGAGCTCTCAAGACCATAATGCTGAAGAATTCCTCCATGGAAAGAATCTGTACAGTGTGCCGTGCCCTGACTGGAAGTCTGTCTGATGCTGCAAAACTCAGGGTTTCCAGCATCTGAAAGAACATAAGTTTATTATCTTTTTCTTTGTAGTGTTAGCTTCAATGCATGGTATTTCAAAACAATGCTTTATGCAGTCAGAGTACTTTTCTTACTACAATCATAAAAACCCACTTGCTACAGTACATTACAGGAGCATGGTACTGAGATCCATAGTGCTAGCCCAATCCATTAGCAATGGGGCTCAGGCCCATAGAAGTATTTCAGCTTGAACTTAAAGCTAGATGGCTTTTCCTGAGATGTAACTTATTAGGTTTGATATAATGGATACAAATCTGCATGACCTTGGTTATGCATTATTCTAAAACCAGTTTTAACGTTACTGCATTCCACTCAGTACCCCTTTTTCCAAGAAGGATTCTCATAGAGCAACTCCAGATATCTATGCACAAGCTCTGCAGATTTACTCTGCTTTCTCTAATGCACCAAGTGTGGTACAAAATCTAAGCAAAGTCAAGTACTGCAAATCTATTAAAACAATCAAAAAGCAATCGGCACCACAGCAGCTAGAAAGTTATATTCAACATCTGTTAGGGTTTTGTGTCTCTTGCCAGCTGATATAATCTGATATCTGATTATCTTGGACCTTCTTACCTTCTCATCTTGAACTCTGAAATCAAATTATTAAGTCACTTTGAGTTATAACCAAAAAAAGGTTAAGAACACAACTCACAGATTCTTGGTGCAATGATCTTTGTTGTTCCCTAAAGTGTTATTATTTACTTGTACTGTTACAGCAGTCACTTCCTAATATAATTCCATGCCACCATGTGTAATTTAGAATGCATGCCTTCAGATTTCCACATTCAGTTCACTAGCAATTCACCACTCAGAACCAAACAAATGATAAATAGAATATTTATGTTTTACACATAAGTCACTAGTGTCAGGTACTTTCACATTATTCCTGAACTGCAGAATCTGAATTGAAGTGTTAAAACGAAGGGGAGCTGTTTCATTTGTGAATTACAAAGTAGCATGATGCAGTTTAACATCTTAGCAAAAGGAATATGCACAAAGCAAAAGAATTTTGTTGCTTGTTTTATTTTCTGTGTAACTGATTTTCATGAAGGACATATATATCACAATAACATAATAAACTACGGTCTGGTCCAATGCAATATCAAGAATGATTGTTACTGTGAAGGATTTACTGAAGATAATGATTACATTTAGAAATAATAGTTGCTGCTGTCAAATGCTTCTTGTTTTGGCCTGAGAAAGAATTGGAAAGGAAGGAAGAGTATGTTGTGGAGGGTGAATGAAATCAAAATTATTTAAAAAACTCAGCTGAAGCTAATGACTACCTAGGTTTCTCCCTCACACTCCTTAGTAAAGGTAGGTTAGATTTAAACAATGTAAAGATGCCAGTAATTAGGAGCCAATGGTCAGACGTAGTTGTCTAATTATTGCACTCTGTTATTTCTCATGGATAAGTAGTATGAAGGAAGCAATGCAAAGCTGAAGATCAGGAATTAATATGCTACTTTGCCTGGCTGGATCCCCCTAAGCAGAACAGCTTGCAGGTTACCTGTCCTACTGCCCACGACTTCACTGGATGGCCAGTCTGCTAGATAGACAAGATGCTGCACTGTTCACGTTTGGTTTGTTTCTTTTTCACTTAATGATATATTATTTAACAATACATGGATATTTTAGTTAACCGCCCAGATAGTTTAGCTAACATTAGTACCAAAAATTACTAATTGCTGTTCAACAGATCATTCTAAGTAAGAGTAGTTTTCAGACTCTGCTACAGTTGCTTTTTTCAGTAAAAGAAAACATCTCACAAAAATTACCAATTTCAACTGCTTTGACAAGAACACTTCTGCTAGGCCCTTGAATTTTCTCCTTATTAAGGGTAATCCACATGAGAAAAAAAAAAAAATCTGAAAAACACGTTTGGACAAAATTCCATTTCTTGAAAATATTTGAAGACTACCTTCAGTCTGAGTGGACAGCAAAAAATGCCACATTTTATCACATGTGATATTGTGATTATTTTTACAAAATGGGATAGAGATTTTCTTTCAAAATCTTTCAAAATGTTCTTATGTCTGTAAGTGGGGGATGATTTCAAAGATGAAAGTTATTCTTTGGTACACAAGATTAACTCACTATAAAGGATGAAAGTTTATTCCCCACTATAAACCAGCTATGCTTGTCAGTGTAAGTCGTTCTGACCACACGCCTAATTTGGATAAAATACACAGAAACAAAGGGTAAGGAATCTAAATCTGATTTGGTCAGGTATGTTTGTTTTAATGGCATCTCCTCTTCTCCAAAGATTATTCTTGGTGCAGAGATCTCTAAATACGTTGTGGTTTTTCCTATGCTCTCTGCAGACAGAAAATCTTCAATCTGAAATAAGAATTCATCAGACTGGTGGTCAGAAAACTCCATTGGTGCCTCTGGAGAGTTCATACAAAGTCAGTAGGGTTCTACAAAAATGCAGCTGCCTACTCTACCATGGCACAATTCTTTAAGTAATAGGTTGGACAGATGAAGCTGCGGCAAAGTTTATTTGTACACAGTGCCTTTTAACAAGCTTTGTTGGCACTAAGTGTATAGTAATTGTAAAAAAGCAGGACCATCTATGTGTACCCATGAGCTTCCAACTTAACTGCTGCACCTGTTAATATGTGTTCTACCCACACTCTTCAACACCAAGGAAATGGGAGCCTTTCCATGATGTTCTAAGGATTTGAATGAGGCTTCATGTTCACAATCTCCTGCAGCAAATGTATTCCTTAGCACCTACTTACTGGGAAAAGCAATGCTGAATGTTGTTTTCCTATGTTCAAGTTAATCACCAATTATCTTCTACTGAAGAAAATCTGTTATATTTATACTAAAGAAATTACAGCATTTTGAAAATAAAGTAATTGCCTTCACTATTTTTTGCCATATAGAATGGAAATGCAACTTCAGAATGGAAAATATCTGCTCCATAAAAACAGCTTAAAAGTCACATAATGGAAAAACTATGGTTCCAAATGTCATATTAAAGGTTATGATCTGATTTCATCCTCATAATTAGCCTTCTAAGATTACAATCTTATGTATCTTATGCTTATATTGCTGATTTAGCTTAAAATGATGATTTAATGGACTGAGTAACTTTGATACGGATTTGATACCAGAGATTAAGAATAATTCCAACTTTAGGTGCTCATTCTGCACACATATTCCTTCTATATTCTTTTATTATTACATGTCTGAAAGCACTGAGTAACTGTAGTAGGCATTGACCAAATCAATGCATCAAAATTGTATTTTTACTTTGATGGATATTTATTTTATTGTTATGAAGCCAATAGTTTCAAGTATGAGAAACCAGATTTCTGCCACATAGGTTGTACACACCTTAAAAATGTCCAGCCATGAAAAGATTTTCCTCACAGTCTTTCCTTGAGTGATATCATATCAGTGAAGCAATCACTTAAGGTATTTACCTGCTGTTCATCCATGAATGGGAAGAAGCAGACATGACCTTAAAGAGACCTAAGGCAACATTATCATCTACGGAAGTAAAATAATCTTCCTCACTGACAATTGCATTCAGGCAATTTCTTATTACATAAGAAAATATTTTAGGAAAAAGAAGATATGCAGCAACTTGAACCTTATTTTATAGTATGTACCTTGTTTTTATCATATTATGCATTACCACCCCAAATTATATTTGCTTCTTCACATTCACATACTGAAAAGTATGTAGAATGTTCATTGTAAATGACCCCATAAGGAAAATAAATTGTCAACTACTTTTGCAAATTAAATGTTATCTAAAAAGTAAATTTTATGAAAACTATAGTTTACTGAGGTAAACACTATGTCATGGCAATCCCATATTTTGGCTCCAATTTCACACCTTCTCCAGCCATTTCACATTTAGAATGGAGGAAGCTTTGTCCACGTATCTATCCCAGCCACAGCTTAAAACCTCCAGTCTTTTGGAGTGTGTGATGGATTCTACATAGAATCTCTTTTACATGAAAAAAATCTGACATAAGAGAAACCTTGGAGTCCTTCCTTCTGTCTATAGAGAAATGGAATTTATCTCAT
Organism: Egretta garzetta; assembly: GCF_000687185.1. NCBI lineage: Eukaryota > Metazoa > Chordata > Aves > Pelecaniformes > Ardeidae > Egretta > Egretta garzetta. The sequence goes on from NW_009258669.1 coordinate 1,411,298, forward strand.
TAATCAAAATAGCTTTGAATGCTTTAAGAAACTAGGGTAGTCCCCTGAATGCAGATCCATTGACTTACTAGCTGGATATCCCTGGAGTGTTACCTAGGTCTTCTGAGAACCTTATAAAAGAATACCCAAAGGAAAAAAATAATAGGATTATTCTCAAGAAAATACAGTTGCAGTCAAACTTTCTTGTACCTAACAATTAGGAGAAACAAAAATGCCAGTGAAGTTGGTTTGCCTTTTCATAATAGTAAGTAAAAGAAAGAATGTTCTTCAAAAATATTGAGAGACGACAACTATCTGAGTCTAGAGTTTCAAATAATTTTTTTGCATAATAGAAAAGACAGGTAAGAGATTACATCTGTCACATCTGACAGAGATTCTTTCAGATGAGATAGATGAGTATGTTGAATACCTGCCAGTTTGCATAACTTCTCAACTAACATGCATACTAAAAAAATCTTCCTCTGCAAACAAATCAGCTGGACTACTTGTCTCAGCTTTCTTTTTTTTTCTTAACCCATAATTTTGTGTATGCATATATTTTTCTTAACTCTAAAATATTTATCTTATAAGCAAAAAATCAGTGAAATATAAAAAAAAATAATTTTTAAAAAATCATTAAAAAGTGGTGATAACAACAGATGGAAATTTTTTTTTTTTTTTTCCAGAATTGTAAATCATGCTTCAAAATGACAGCTATGGAGTCCTCTTATATTTGCTGTTGTAGACTTTTTCACAATAATTTTCCTTTGGAATTTAAGGTCAAAATAGTTCATTTAGTATCTTTCTTAAAGAGGAAAAGAGAAAAGGAAGCTTCTTGTGAATATGACTAAGTGTTCAGAATGCTTTTGTTAGCAATTTCAAAACCAAAAATATTTCTACCAATGTGATGAACTTGAGTTATTCCAGATATATCTAAACCTGACTTGGGGTAGAATATATTACTATATGATTTACTGAATTTCCTTACCTCCAACTCTGTTTCCTACTTTTCTGTCTTTCCACTCTCTTTTTCTTTTTTCCCCAAAAAAAGAGAAAAAACACAGTGACTGCCACAGTCTTTATTTTGAGCTAAATACACAGGGTTAAATAAATTCAGTGGCGAATGTGTCACTCTAGGTAAGAGGAAGTTCAGATAAGCCAGTACTCAAAAAATTTATTTTGTGTTCAGAATATCACATTAAGGCTCCTGTGCTAAGCACACAGCAGAGGCAAATTAGTTAAAATGGAATCTTTCCCAAAGATCTTATTTTGATTTAAACAAATCCAACCTATATCTTATTAATCTTATTTTTTTCTCTGTAAAGCCAAGTATTTTGTACTTATCATTGTTGAATTCCTTTTCACAAATTCCAGAAAAGTTCTCCAGTGTATAAAAATCAGCTTGAATTCTAATTCTGTTTCTCAAACCACTTGTGAACCTTGTCATCTGGCTGTAATCCACCAAGAAATTACAAGTGTACTCCCTATCCGGTTATTCAAATAATTACTGAATATATTAGTATGGAAAAGCACCCTGAAACCTCTTTTGGCATGTCCTTCCAAAGAGGAATGACCACCCAGCTAGACAGAAAGCCACCTGTGACAACATACTTACTATAGTTTTGGAACTAGCTGTGCGCTCACACAACAGTAATTTCAGCTCTATATTTGTTTTTAACTTGCATGGGAGAATGTGAAAAGCAGGTAAAACTTACGGAAGCTTATGATTGCTTCTCCATTGCTCATGAGTTCCCACATCCTGCCAAAGAAAAAGTTGAATTCAACTTACATACTAAAAGAACCAGCACGCACTTCTCATCCACTCATTTACATCCATACACTTTAATAGCCTGTATCTTTCTGCAAGTGACATTAGGGTCAGTTTTCTATTATTGCACACACCTCCATTCTCCCGCTTAAATATATGTTCCATGCTTTCTCTTCCTGGTTTCTAGGCATCACTCACCCTCCATGAATTCTCACAAACACCAGCTCATGGTTCCATAAAATTCTTTAAGTACTTAAGGTTAATTTCCATCCATCCTATTCAAGTTAAAAATATTTAGCTAACTCGAAGCTTGTTTAGCGTGTTCCCTATTCTGGGCAACATTTTCAACGCCTTTGTGATTTAAATTAAGTGTGTTAAGAGTCCAGTCAAAATGAAACTTCCCTTTCCTACCTCCATCCCCCAAAACCTTATTTTATTATTTGGCATTTATTTATAAGCTTTATTAAGTTCTGAGCTATTCTTCCCTTTGAATAATTATTTCTAATACTTACAAAAGATTTGGGGTTTTCTATGATCCTTTGCTGATTACATTTTTATTTTTCTGATTCTTTCTGCCTATGCTTGTGCTCTTCCTTTGTATTCATTGCTGGCACAAAATACTGATTTCTTGGCATCCTTGTTTTCCTCTTTTTCTCCAAGTTACAGATTTGTTTACATGATCCAGCAGGTTTTTGCTATATATACTTAATGATTTATTGATGAATTAGGGTTACTATATGTTGAGCCTTTATCATCTGCTCTTATAGCAGTCTGACAGATACATTGCAGCAGGTTTAGCTGTGCAAGCTTAAGATTTTACTAGCTCTAAAATGTCCTGTCACCTGTGTGTCGTTCCACCCAGAAGCCTAAGTAAACTGCATTCCTCTATGGACTTCCTTCACATTCTGACACAATTGTGCTCCTAACATATTCCAGGAAGTTACTAGGTAGCGTGCCTTTTCTCCCGTCCTTTCAAAAATATTTATTTTAGCTTAAATTCCATATTATTAGGTTATGCCTTCTAAATGCTCCTGTTAATCCTTAAAAAAAGAAAAGCAAAACAAAACAGAACTTATCTACCTCCTCCCATGTAGATTGACTTCTCATAATTTCAGGGGTTTTTTTCAGCTATGTTTTTTTTATTTATCCAGAAATATTAAAAAGCTCTGACTTCCATCTCTGATGGGTGCTCAGGCAAATCTGTATTTTGTTGATGTTTAACATAGTATTTCCTCACTTATTTCTCACTCTTCATATCCTTTCTGAAAATAACATGCGCTGCTATTTTCTTGGAAAATGCTCACAGTGATTAGTGTTCTAGAAGGACCTGAGCACACTAAAATGAAATGCCCTCTGTGCATCTGTCACAGAGTGATTGCTTCTCTGGGCGGACAAACGTGGTTTGCCCATCTGAAGAAATTTATTTTCACTGCATTATAGCATATGCATAGAACTTACCCAATCTAAGCATGGACTTAGACCCACTAAAGAAACTTGTGTGATTTCTCACAGAACAGTCCTATGTCCCTGGCTAGCTCAGGCCCCAGTTAAAACTGTATATCATAATTATGGATCCTACGGCAAATCCATAAACATGTCTTTACTGATGCTTGGGAAAACTGAAGTCTTACTAAGTTATAAGCAGCCTCACCTTTTGAATTTTTTTCACATTACAGTAGCGTAGGTTCCATTTTTTCACCCTTAGTCATGCTGAGAAATACTTCACCATGAGGATAATCCCACTGCTACACTGCTCAGTGTCAGGGAAGAAAATTAGACTCCTATAGACTGAAGCTACAAAACATTTTAATTCTTCATGTGGAATTGCTGATTTTAAATCTCATGAAGTTCTACCTTATCAAGAAATGTCTGCTCTTTTTGAACATCAGCAAATAAAGGGATTTTAACAAAAACATGATGATAGTTTGTACAAGTATCTATTCTCTCTCAGAATGGAAATAATTCTTAGCTTTGGTTTGTTCAGCTTCATGTTTACCAAGAAGCAGAAAAGCATTCACTGTGGAAATGTGTTCAGTAATATTTGTTCAGTAATATTACTAATCCAAATAAGATAGATAAGGAGGACAGAAACATCTCTTCCACTTTGATTGTTGTTGCTGTTTATAGGTTAAACTTTGCTACTCATTACATGGAATTTGATTAAGATTATAATAGCAATCTAATTTTATTTCTTTAGTTTTAACTTAATGTTTAAAGCTGACGACCACCCTTATTTTCACCATTATTGAAAAAGCAACAGGAATTGTTTCAGATGTGAGCTGAATGACACCAATTACAATATCATTTTGCTGATTTTACAATACATATTTACATACAATTTTTTAGCTACTAAAGAATTTTTCATTTTTTCATTTAAAAAAATGTATCCAGAACTCTTCTCTTTCGACATTACAACAGTTTTGCAGATCAAGGACTTTGGAGTTACTCTCAATTTGCACTAAAAGGCAATGCAGACCCACAGAAAACTTCATCCCATTCTTTTGACATTTGCTCTGAATTTCAGAACTCCAACAGAGGATAAAAAAGCTCTAAAACATGTCTTTGTTATATGAAGTGCTTATTTATATACAGCGCCTTCAGGAAAATGAAGAATCCTAAATGCCACGTTCTCAGCCTCAAGTTCATTACCAATTCAAAGGTGAAAGAAAAGATGAAAATATTCGCCACATGGGCAACACGCCTTTCAAGTGAGTTAAGATTGTGTTTTAAGCATTTTCTCTTTTTGCTTTATTTTTAATTTGATTTACTTCATGTAAATAACTCTTACTATTCTTGGGAACTTTTCTGGTTTCTCTCTCTCAACATCTCATTTATTTATCCTCATTGATGAAGACAGAGAGAGACTAAGATAGGGTAACACAATTTAAAAGAATTATGAGTTATCGCCACCTTAGTAGATAATTCCATCAAAGCAGTTTCACCTAGAAAAGAGCTGAAAGTAGTGCCAGGCAGAATCAATGAAAGGCATCAGTAGCTACAAAATTTACATTTAATTACTGGCCTTCTAGAAAGCGATACTGCATGTGGTAATCTCCAATACAAGCTCTGTTAATTCCATGAAAATTAGCCATCAATCTCATTAGAAGCTCATCACTCGTTTTTACAATTATCAATTGCCTAATACAATTAAGCCAGTTAAAACTGCCTGTAGGGCTGGGGGCAGGGAAACAATTTAGAAAGACAAAACAAAACTAAATGAAGATTATAAATAATTGAAGCACATTTTAGTCATAAAAGAACAATTTAAAATATTACCTTTTCACAGAAAGGAGTCAAACAGATAATATGTTATTATTCGATTTTCACACAGAATTAAAATGATGGAAGTGGTATTCTTGAAAATGTAAATTCCCAGTCAGCTCCAAAGATGAAGTGAAAATCCTGCAATAACAAAGCTTGTTATATTCAGTTATCCTTTTTAACAGTATAGCCATGTAACACGATGGAAGTGTACCACTTGTCTTCCACAATACAGTAGTGGCAATTACACCGTTACCAGCAAACAAGAAAACTCCTTTTTTTTCACATCTACCGTGATATTGACAAATAGCTAACTGCTGACCTAGCTCTCACTGATAATCCTAAAGTAATAAAACACAACTGGCAGCTGAAGTTGTGCAACTGTGTTTTTATGTTCACACCAGCATGAAGACTAAGTAAGGAAACTTAGCAAGAAAACTCTATAAACATTTAAGATATTTAAGATTCTCAAGCCTGATCCTGCACTTTTTGTGTTTTGTTTTTAACAGTGATGGGAAAGCTGACAAGTTTCTGAAGTGCAATCAGTCAGATTGTGGGGAGGTGGGAGAGATTGCTTTGCTTCAAAATTGTTCCTGTGTGGGAATGTTGTGCACATAAAAATGTCAACTGAATACAGCACATTTTTTTTCTTCACCTATCTGTGCTGGCTGAAATTCAACCCAGCTTAGTGCAACTCTTCTGATCACAGCAGCAGTAAATGTTGATTTTCCCTCTGAAATCAACACTCCCTACCCATTCCTCATAAATCTGGGGCACTTTGGAGCATGACTGCCCCCTTTCTCAGCCTGCAATCACACACACATTGCAGATTCCCAACAAAACAGCTGGTAAAAATGCAGTGCACATGTTAAAATGCATCAGCATATACTCCGACAGTGGTATTTCTCCACAATAAAGTCCCATCCTTCCATGCCTAACCTGGAGTTCACAATTCTAGTTTCTGAATATTCTGTTCTCATTGACTATTGTCATAGACCACACTGAATGATTTCTAATCCAGCTCCATCTTGCAATGAGCAGGTTAAAAATAAAGAATTCACCACTGTATTTCACACTGTTTGGCACGTTTGCTACTTTACTTACTAAATGGACTAAGCATGAATAAACACCATGTCAGATGTAAAGGAAAAAATAATGCCTCAGCATGAGATAGGAAAAGCCATTTCACAAGAGATTTCCTTTTCTCTACCTTTTTGGTTTTGGCATTCCCTTTTTTGATAAAAAGGCCTGGGCCAAAAATAAACAAATACAGAACAAAATAGGGTGGATTTGGAGACATAAGGAGATGGCTGAGCTATATTGTGAGAATATAGTAGCCTACAAAAAACCAAAAAAAACCCCAGTAGCAGAGTTATTGCAAGGTGTGTTCAGGTATAGGTTACTGGTAATTCCTTTTAAAATGAAAAGATGTTATCTTTTAGAAAGTGTATACTGGCTCATGGAAGCTGGAGGAGGATGCCAGCAGAATGCACCAAAGGTAATGATTGCATTCAGTGTACTTGTTGTTCAGTGGCCTCAGAGTAGATAAAAGCAGCTATCTTTCCTGGTAGGTATAAAAATAATAATGAAAAAGTTAACAGAATCATCCCAGCAATTAGAACAGCATGCTAATGGTACATTTGTGCCAGGTTTAACACACTTCTTACGTTACTACTGAGTCAGTAGAGCTATTATAGATAGCATAAGTTCCAAGAGTGACTTTTTGAAGATATCTTATGAAAGGTCAAAAAGGTAGTGTAGTTGCAGCTAACTAGGTGAAGCCACTGCTTATAAGGCATAGAATGATTTGGCTTTTTTACTACTAATTCTGCTTCTCAGAAACTGCATTTTCAGTAGACAGCAATCATCCACTTACTTTACTTTTCTTGGAGTCTGGGGATACACCATAAAATGGAGAATTTTCTTTTGTTTCATTTCACTACTCCTATACCTACAGCAGGTGTCTGAGTCATTCTGTGATTCCCAGAGGTGAAATCAGAGGCACAGGGAGCAAATTGGCTAAGAAAGTAAGGGAACAGAATATTCCCAATCTCCTCAGTCAAGTATCAGCACTAAGAAAACATATTTTATTTGGTTTCTAGTAATTTTATTATCACCTGATGTTCTCCCCAGCACAGTGAATAATTGTGTAATGTCTTGAGTAATGATGGCAA